>NC_091752.1:30749165-30966665 GCF_043380555.1 Nothobranchius furzeri
TCAACACAAGCCCTGCTTTTAACTGTTTTGTTTTCTTGTGAAAAGAGATATAATTTAACTTGATTAACACCAGAGCCAGGAGCACTGCGCCGGTATCTCCGTCACTGTAAATGAGGGGAAAACAAAATGATCGGATCCTTTTCTGACCTTCCCCACCTACAAAGTTTAATTACAACAATCAAACGTGACAGAGCCTGGATTTGTATTCTGAACAGTCTAAACATGTTTTAAAAAGAAACGTATGACAAAAGTGGCACCTGCTCAGTAAAACCATCAACAGGGTGAAAAATATCAAAATATTGTCGGCAGAGACGGGCTACAACTTCTGGATCCACTTTATATAAATCGTTTTATTGATTATCTTCTTATGAAAGATAACTTTGACGTACACGAGCGACCGACCGGTACCGGCTGCTGTCTGAGGGTAGGCCCCGCCCACAACGCCGCTGATGCTGCAGTGTTTTCTTTACTGTGGGAAACGGGTAATAATGTCTCTTTGATGGGAACAGGTTGCCGACCCCTGGTCTATGTCTATGCGAGGACAATACAATTTTGAGGTTTCACAATTACTTCTGGGGGCAGAGTTGCAATGACATGCGCACTGCGTTGTCCTAGAAGCAATTGGACAGGGATACAGGGCCAACATTACCAGTAATCAAAGATGTACCCGTTACATTTAAATCAGATGTCTGGGCTAATTTCTGTTTTGGGATCCTGGATGTGAAAGAATCACTTAACACAGTATTTGTTCACTATTTTTAAGTTCAGTAATATTCTATCTTAAAGCTGCTCTACCGAAAACATTATTTCTTATATTATTTAAGTAATTATAGGCAGCACACTTTAAACATTATTGCTCACTATAGTGAATAGATGAATGTTCTGTTTTTCAGGGATTTCGAAATCAAAAATAAATTGAAAACTATTGTTCTGCTTTTATTAAGTAATGAAAATTTTTGTGTGAAGAATTGTGATGCATTTCAGACTCAAATTGAATCGTTAGGCAGATGATCGGAATCGGATCGAATCGTGAGGCAGGTAGAGATGCACACCACTAATATCCTCCCACTCCAATCAGAAGAAATCCAGTGATCATCAGGCCAAATATCCACACATCGTCGACGTCCTCAATGGACAGCTGAGAGAGACAGATGACATTCCACTTCTTCCAGGAATCGAGCATATATCCCGCTGCGTGTGTCCCGTGAGGGCAAGCGCGAGCCCCCTCCTCCGTTCTCATCGTAGAAAAAATCTTATCAATCGCGTTGAATGACCAATTAATTAAATCCATTTCTGAAAAATAGTGATTTCCAGAGGAAATGCAGAGAAGCGCTCTGTAGGCAGATGGGACTAAAAGAGCCTTGGGAAAAAGATAAGATAAGGGAGCAAAGCAGAAGTGACTGTGCTCTGTGAGTGCCAGAAGAGAAGACGTCTGGCAGAGTTTCCTGTCAGAAGGAGCTTCAATTCCCACCTCCAACAGAACTTCCAAAATGTTCCAGGGGAGGCGGGGGACATTGAGTCTGAATGGACTCAGTTCCGTGCCTGCATTGGCGAGGCGGCCAACCAGAGCTGTGGTCGCAGGATCGTCGGTGCCTGTCGTGGTGGCAACCCCCGAACCCGCTGGAGGATACCGGCGGTTAGGGATGCTGTCAAGCTGAATAAAGAGTCCTATCAGGTCTTTTTGGCCTGTGGGACTCCAGAGGCAGCTGAAGGGTACCGGCAGTCCAAGCGGAACGCGGCTCGGGTGGTCGCCAAGGCAAAAACCTTGGCATGGGAGGAGTTCGGTGAGACCATGGAGCAAGACTTCCATACCGCTTTGAGGAGATTCTGGTCCACCATCCGGTGCCTCAGGGGGGGAAAGCAGTGCGCTACCAACACGATCTATAGTGGGGACGGTGTGCTGCTGACCTCTACTCAGGAAGTTGTGGATCGGTGGGCAGAATAATTAAATTAAAATAAGACCTCCTCAATCCTACCGACACGTCTTCCAGTGAGGAAGCAGAGTCTGGGGACTTTGGGTTGGCCTCTCAAATCTCTGGTGCTGAGGTCACTGAGGTGGATAAAAAGCTCCTCTGTGGCAAGGCTCCGGGGTTGGATGAGATCCGCCCAAAGGTCCTTAAGACTCTGGATGTTGTGGGGCTGTGTTGGGTGAGGCAACTCTGCAATATTGCGTGGGCATCGGGGGCAGTCCCACTGGACTGGCAGACTGGGGTGGTGGTCCCCTTATTTAAAAAGGGGGCCGCAGGGTGTGTTCCAACTACAGGGGGATCACACTCCTGAGCCTTCATGGTAAGGTCTATTCACGGGTTCTGGAGAGGAGGGTTCGTCGGATTGTTGAACCTCAGATTCAGGAGGAGCAATGTGGTTTTCGTCCTGGCCGTGGAATACTGCTCTATACCCTTAGGGGGATCCTGGAGGGTGCGTGGGAACTTGCCCAACCAGTCTACATGTGTTTTGTGGATTTGGAGAAGGCGTTTGACCGCGTCCCTCGGGGGGCTCTGTGGGGGGTACTCCGGGAGTATGGGGTACCAGGCTCTCTGATACGGGCTGTTAGGTCCCTGCATGACCGGTGTCAGAGCTTGGTCAGCATTGCCGGCAGTAAGTCGGGCTCATTCCCAATGAGAGTTAGACTCCGCCAAGGCTGCCCTTTGTCACTGATTCTGTTTATAACCTCTATGGAAAGGCTAGGCGCAGCCAAGGTGTTGAGGGCATCCGTTTTGGTGGCCTGAGGATCAGGTCTCTGCTTTTTGCAGATGATGTGGTCCTGTTGGCTTCATCAGAACGTGATCTTCAGCTTTCGCTGGAGTGGTTCGCAGCCGAGTGTGAAGCAGCTGGGCTGAGAATCAGCTCCTCTAAATCTGAGACCATGGTCTTCATTCGGAAAAGGGTAGAATGCCTTCTCTGGGTCAGGCAGGCGCGCAGGTTGGGTGGGGGACGGGGGGGATCTGTCCCCCCCAGATTCAGATTGACCCGGATCCGTCCCCCCAACTAAGGCCAGAAAGATAACAAAATTGGAGGTTAAGCACTTGAAGCTCCTTTTTCCAATTACACTGAATGCAGCATGACGTAAACCAACACCGACTCCAGAGGCGCCAAAGTGGTTGCTGCTAGGATGCAGGAAGAAGCAAAAAAGGCAAACTGCGATTACTGTGTTTTTAAAAAAAAGACCAACAGTGTATGTAGGCTGGACCGATCTGTCTGTTTATGCATGTTGGTTATAGATTCAGTACATTGTTGTCAGTGTTGGGACTTACTCGTTATAAGTGCCAAAGCCTCATTGCTGACTTTAACGAGTCTCATCTACAAATATGATCCCTCATGAAGTTACTACTTTACACCAGAAGATAGTGGAGATGTGTAACCTTCAGGCAAAGCAAAGTTTGGGAGCTTTTAGAGTTTGAAAAATGCCTCCCGCCGAGAGGCTCCCAGTCGGGTACAGGAGGAGATGTGCGCAACATGAAGAGCGCAAATATTAGACAAAACGTATAATTGCCGACAAGTCTGGTCTTTGCTGACTGATCACTTTATCTGGTAATGACTGATTCTGATTATGAAGCAGAATATTGACTCTGATGAAAAAATTCACTCATCCAGCCGTGAAGATTGACGCTGCTGCAGCTGGTGCTGCACGAGAGGTGTGTGGAGTTTACAAGCTCCAAACATTGGGTTTGATGTTGGTTTAACCTTCTCTGGGACATGATGGATATAGAAATGATGGTAAAACACCGCAAACGTGACAGACATAGCGACAATGTAAAAAAAAAAGCCATAAAAAAGAGGCAGATGTCGATGCGTTAGGTATGGAAGTCAAGTGTGCCACATAATCATAAAAAGGTAAAATATAAAAATTTTAAAGATTTATTAGTTTATATATAAATCAATACTTTCCAAATATAATGGAAATTTATGAATAACGTAAAAATACGAAGGAACATCTGTTGGTCAGGCTGAACAGTTAAGGAACTACTGCTCTAAGTGTTAAGTGAATATTGTTATTTAAATATTTTTTATGTGCAGTTTTTTAGGGCATTTATGTTTTCTGTAAAGATTAGTATGCTGAAAATCATTTAATGTGTTGCATAAAGCATGAGGTTTTGGTTAGTAATTGATTGGGAGAATAACAAATGACTGAATTAAATAGTGGGGCGCCTCTGTCAGTGCGCTCCAGGGAAGCTGTGGCTAGATTGTAGCTTATCACCATCAGTGTGTGAATGTGTGTGAATGGATGAATGATACACTGTAATGTAAAGTGCTTTAGAGTCCTTACTCTGAGAGGCGCTATACAAGTGTGGATCATTTATCATTTATAGTGTTGATCAGGCAGAGCTTTGTTGCCAGTGTTCCACTGCATAATGGCTTCAAACACGTATATAAAAGTGTTCGTTTTTACGTAAACCATTGGATGAAATTACACAAACTGACTGAGCTCTAGTTAAGGCTCTTGCAATAGTTTGTGTATGTGTGTGTGTGTGTGTGTGTGTTTGGGGGAGGGTACATTGGAACTTTGTCCACCCCCAGTTTGAAAATCCTATCTGCGCCCCTGGGCACAGTCATACTGCCCCGAGATAGTGATAAAATGTAATCAATAAAAGCATGCAAACTAAATTATCTAGTAAAATAATAATCATTAAAAAGCTAAGCCAAATTAATAATTAATAAAAATGTAACAAATATTAAAATAATATAGTATAGAATAGTGAAAGAATCGTGTGTGTGGCCTGACTTTAAGGATAACCAGGAGGTGGCTGCCAGAGGAGTGTAGAAGCCGTGAGGGTTCATACGGTAAAAGTAGGTCTGAGCGACCATTAAAACATTTTAAAACCATTTAAAGAACCTTAAAATCGATCCTGAAACAAACGGGAAGTCAAAGCAATGATTCTAAGACTGGTGTAATATGCTCCCGCCTCCTGGTCTTCGTCAGGACATGTGCTGCTGAATTTCGTAAAAGTTGTAAACCTCAGATGCTTTTTTGGGAGGACCAGAAACCAGGGGCGTCATTTATCAAGCTTGCTTACGCACAAAACGGGGCTGGAAAACTGCGTAAGCAACTTTCCACGCAAACTTTGGGATTTGAACAACAAAACATAGCGGAAAAATGTGCGCAACTTTAAGTTGACTAAGGACCTGGCATACGCACATGTTGGACATGGAGAGCTCCTGCAGTGCTGCTGCTGAGAAGATACAATTATGAACCCCTGCAGCATTATCACTTGTACTTCTCCGTTTTCACACAGAACAAGACCCCCACACGCACACACGTGCGCGCGCACACACACACACACACACACACACACACACACACACACACACACACACTGGAAAAGACGATCAGATGCTGATCTTCGTGTTTATCTGTGTTTTTATAGATCTCAGCACTGGGTGTTGGAGGACAGAGCAGATGAACTGGACGGATGTGAATGGGAACAAGAGTTTCAACAATTTGCAGAGCAGCTGTTTGTTGATCAGTAAGTGCAATATAATACAGATAATTGGAGTATTTCCCTTTTGCAGCAGGACACCTTTGTGCCACCTCCAAGTATACATGCAGGAAGTAATCACAGTCCATCACTTTTCCCATTACTTTTATGTTTTTCCCAAACTGGGTAATTCGTGTTATCTTCAGTCTTCAGCACACATCCCACATCTAAACTGAGAAATCATCAGTTTTGGATGTGTTCAGATTCAACTTATTCACCTCCGATTCTGCGTCTTATAAGCTGATGCTTTGTTTCCTTTCAGCAGGAGTAGTCTGGAACAACCATACAGCTGATACTGAGACGTTCCTGTGCTGGATCAGTCTTGCATCTGACGGTGGCAGGGGCTGGAAAGGCCGCTCAACCGCCAAAGAGGCCATTTCTAAAGTACGTTTTACAGGATTTACAAATAAAATGTGTTCATCTCACTTTGCAGTTTTTGATAACTTGTCTTACATATTCAGTGTGAATGTCTATAAATACAAATTTGTATAGTTGGGCTACTCGATAAAGTGATTTTTAATTATAAGTACAACCTAGGTTTTGAACGATTACATAAACAAAACTCCTCCCTGGCAGTGTTACGTTCCCCACTCATGTGTGGCCGTAAAAGTGCTGTTTTCTTTTTATTATTATTGTGTTTGTTTAAAATGGCGCATTTAAGTTCTAACGACGCTAACTGTGGCAAATATAACCAATGAAGCTTGTTTTCTAGCAAAATTATGACTGAACTTTTCACAGAACACACTGAGAGTATCCAAGTATCACATCAGCTACTTAACTCAACATAAAACTGAGATATTAACAACGTACGATGTCTCAGCTGACACGTACTTACCCCCTCCAGCTAATATAATTTTAACAAAAGCCAAAGCAGCTAGCCGTGCTACCTTGACTGGGGCATTCTGTCACACTTGTCTGGTGGCTTTTCATTAAGAAAACATAATTTATTAGACATCTAAACCTCTACTAATTTTGTCGTAATCCTGTACTTTGATTGAGTTGTAAAATCATGAAGCTAACTGGTTTTAAACCCGTCTAGAATGCAGATGGGTTATTAGTTGTAAGCTAACGTAGCTAAAATTCAAACAGCAGCTTTTGAGTGGTGAATTTGTTTGTTTTATAATTCTGGGGTGTAACTAATTAGCAACAAGCTGACTGTAGCAAATATAACTAATAAAGCTTGTTTTTCTAGCTAAATTGTGACTGAACTTCTCACAGACTGAGAGTATCTAAGTATCAGTAATGAATCACATAATCTACTTCAACATTACCTGCTGGGGGAAAACGTAAACATGCCTGAATGACCCTTGTGTGATATTGCGCCTAAAAACTAGAAGATGACTTTAAAATACAAACACTAAACATGAGTCTCACCTTCAAAATAATTTTTAACTATTACACATAAGTACTAAAATTATTGCGTATATATTCCTTCTGATCTCTGTTGGGTCTCAGTAAACGATAGTTATACTTTTGTCAAAGCAAAACACAAGATTTTAGTGTTTTGCACTGAAGAAGAAACTCTGTAAACTCTCCAGCTAATAAAAGCCAAAGCAGCTAGCCGTGCTACCTTGACTGGGGCATTCTATCACACTTGTTTGGTGGCTTTTCATTAAAGAGCAAGTCACCCCCAAATCACATTTTTTTGCTGATAAACTATATAAAGGAGTGTGTAATCGTGCTACAGACACGTGTAGTCAATAATTTGACAGTTCAGTGCATCTTGGTTAAAATTCAAATATTCTGCCTAAAACTGTCAGTGTTGCGCCGTCGTCAGGGAAAAATTCTGCACTGTATTTGAATTTAAATCTGCCACCGCTATTGGCTAAGAGGTATGCTATGATGTCATCTGGTACATTATCATGTCACAATGCCATTGTGAGCCTGTGTGTGTGTGTATTTGTTAGCGGCTCTGCCCTCTCGGTCTGCCAAGCAACAGCATTTGTTGCATTTTTCAAACATGAAGTGGGAGTGAAGTAAGTTTCTTGTACGGGGTGACTTGCTCTTTAAGTAAACATAATTTATTAGACATCTAAATCTCTACTAATTTTGTCGCAAACCTATACTTTGATTGAGTTGTAAAATCATGAAGCTAACTAGTTTTAAAGCTCTCTAGAATCCAGACGGTTTATAAAGCGTTAGCTGTAAGCTAACGTAGCTTAAACTCAAACAGCAGCTTTTGAGTGGCAAATTTGTTCGTTTTAAATTTCTGGGGGTGTAACTAATTAGCAACACGCTAACTGTAGCAAATATAACTAATAAAGCTTGTTTTTCTAGAAAATTTATGACTGAACTTCTCACAGAACACACTGAGAGTAAGTATATCAGTAATGAATCACATAAGCATAAACATTACCTGCTACGGAAAATGTGAACACACCCTAACCCTAACCCTAAGGAGGCTGTCTCTTACGAAAAAGAAAAAGAAGTATACTTTAAGTATCTAATTTCAAGTATGCTTAACTTCTTTTTGGTAAGGACACCATTGTAAAGCTTTCTCAGCCTAAGTCTTTAACCCTAACTGGCAACATTAGGCCCTCATAGCAGTTACCAAAGCCTAATCAAATATTTTTCTAAAAAGTTTTGACCAAGTTTGCCTTCTCTTGATTAAGTTTAACTTCAGTTCAGTTTAAAGAACAACGATGCTAAAAGCAAATCCTCCGGTGAAGAACCAGTGTTCTGCGAGCAGACCTCTAGTTAGTTTTTTGTGTGACATGTTCAGGGCAGGACTCGTGTTGGGGTGAAGTGCAACATTGCACAACTAAGATGTGAGGTTTAAAGAACCACTCATGACGCTTCTTTTTCCGGAGTTTATCTGTGTCTGCTTTCAGCTCCTTAATCACTTCGTGATTCTTCTCCTTGGTGTCTGAAAGATTTTGGGTTTCATGATCGAGTTTCTTCTGAAGGTGGTCAACCCGCTTTTTAGCAGGAGGAATGTCTGTTTCATGTTTTTCTTTCACCTCCTTCTCTAGCTGAGCTATTCTCAGTTTATAAACAGTATTTTGGGCATCAGACATCGCTGCCATTCTGGGAGTCAGCACTACATACGTCTGAAGGTTTGTTCTCGTGTCTCTGAGCGGTTTCTTCTGCTGCTTTTCTGGTTCCTTCGACTCTTCAAAGGACTTCCTACAAGCGTTTTTCTTGAGAACGTCTCTTTCAACTCTCAGATTTTCGATTACTTGTTGAGTCGATGCCCTGGTGTCAGAATGATTCTGGATTTCTTTATCAAGTTCCTCGTGAACACGTTCAACCTGCTGTTTAGAAAAAACATCTGCTTTATGTTTGGCGCTAAGCTCTTCTTCTAACTCAGCCATTTTCTTTATATAAATATTTCGCTGGACAATAGAGAGTTCCCACTGATTTTTGAGAGTCACCAACTGACTTCTAGTCTCTTGGTGTGCCCGGATTTCATTTAGCAGCTCCTTTTCCAAATTTTCAGACTTCTGTTTGGTGCTAGAGACATCAGAGTTGTACATGTCACTGATTTCTTCACACGAAGCCTTAATAGTGTCCAGAGCGTTGAGTAATTGCCTCTCTCTGCTTTCAAAAGACTTGTTCTGCTCCGGTGTCTCCTGTTTTTGGTGATCTGCTCTCAGTTCTGTGATTAGGTCTTCAGTTCCTGCCAGCGTATCACAATGAGCAAGGATTTCTTTGTCGAGTTCTTGCTGTAAATAATCAGCCTTCTTTCGAACACCGTTGTGTTTCTCTTGGAGCTCCTGATTTAAAAGCTTCATATCTTCTAGAGCTTTTTGTAGCTTTGACTCTTTCTCTCTGAAAGCTGACTGTTGTTCAGTCATCATGGCATAGAGAATGTCTTTCTCAGCTTTCAGAGTTTTAATAAGAGCCAGGTATTTAATGTTAGCTTTTCCAAGAGCCTCCCTTCTTTGGCTAGGTTCCTGCAAAGAACTGTCTAAATGCTGACTTGTCGGGGGAACACTGGTGTCATTTTCTATGTCTGTTGGACCAGAAACCTGGAAAAGCTCGACCTTATCTTTGAGATTGTCTGTACCACGCTGGTCCTTTGGTTTCTGTTCTAAACAAACATTTTCCCCAATATTATTTTCCTGTGCTAATGGCTCAGCAGTTTTGCTGGTAAAAAGCCAATTTCCAATCGCCTGTCCAAGATTTAGTAAAAAAGTTGTCATCTTGCCTGGATTTTCTATAATCTTCAGTTTTTCTAATCAAATTAAGAAGATAAACTGGAATTAAGATGAATAAAAGCCCATTTCAGATGTGTGCGCTTAGCTGCCTCTGCTGGGGTGTGTAGCTATACTGAAATGAACTAGCTGCTCCTGAAGCTTTTATACACTGACTCACTCTTGGCTGTGCTTGTACCTTTATGACATCACTCCTTCTATGATCTCCATGGTAACGGTGGAAACAATAATAACAATTTAAAGAGCAAGTCACCCCCTGCCAGATTCTTACTCAACTCCCACTTCCTGTTTGAAAAATGCAACAAATGCTGTTGCCTAGGAGACCGAGAGGGCAGAGCCACTAACAAATACACACACTCACGACATTGTGACATCATAATGTACCATCTAACATCATAGTGTACCTCTTAGCCAATAGCGATGGCAGATTTAAATTAAAATGCAGTGCAGAGTTTTTACCTGACGACGGTGCAACATTGACAGTTTTAGGCAGATAATTTAAAATTTTACTAAGATTAACTAAAGTGCCAAATTATTGACTGAACGTGTCTACGGAGCAATTAGACACTCATTTATATAGTTTATCAACAAAAAAAAGTTGATTAGAGGGTGACTTGCTCTTTAAATGTGCATTTGTAATCACAAAAATGAATCAAACATTCATTTAATTATTTAGGCTCATATTAGTAGTATTAACAATAAATAAATAAATATTTAAATATATAAATAAACATGTAAATACATACAATAAATATATAAAATAAAAAATTTATATAATAATTAATTAACTGATTCTTTTCTCAAATAATAATAGTAAATAATTATTATCAACTGTTATAATTATTAATATAAAGTAATTAATTTGTCAAATAATTAGTTATAACAATGAATGATCAATTTGTAGTTACTTTGGTAAATTAGTTGGTAATCAATTAGTTTTGTAGTAAATTATACAATTAATTATTTCATTTATTAATTATTTAGCATTTGGAGGTTAATTAATTTAATACCTTATTAATTAACAGATCAGCTAATTAGTAAATTAATCAGTAATTTAATTAGTTAATTACACAAAATTACACACACAAACCATTCATTGTGCGTTCATCATGGGTGTGTTCATTGTGCACACACACGTTTCATCAAAATGTAAGGTGGTTGTGAGAATCGTGATATTGCAGTGATCCACCCAACGTCTCCTCTATAGTCTGATTTTGAGGTGATCACCCTGACGTCACCCCAGGATCATGATTTTGGCCTTCATCTTGTGCCAGCAGGCAGGTCCCTTTTAAAAACTTCTGCAAGAGTTTACTAGTTTTTTTGTTTACTTTGTTTATGGTTCCAGCTATTAGAGCTTAAGCTGTCCTGCTGTCACAACTGGCCTCTCAACCTTCCTGCTCTCTGACTGAGACTACGCTACTGAGATGATGCTGTAAGGGCAGGGTGCATCAGTTAGGGGCCTGCCCCATGACATGCACAAGGAGAAGGTGCATGGCCTGGAGAACTATCCCACATATTTGTGTTCTGTATGATCACACTCCTGCCTCTAGCTGATGTCACACCATGCTTTTACATTGTAGCGTGGCTCCAGGCCTGTATTTCATCAAATGGGTCAAAGTTAACTTTCTTTCAAGCCAGTTTGGGTCAACCGGACACAGGAAGAGTCGATTATGAAGATCTCGTAACGTTGTGCATTATCCATATCGCAAGATGCCTCTGAGGACACCAGACTTTTATCTAATCCTTTTAATAAAGTGATATTATTCTGGCTCATAAAACTATTTTCTAACTTTATAATTTATTACAATGATATTCTGTCTTACTTACAATATATTTCAAAACCTAAAGTGTTTTAATAATGTTACTCTATCAGTATATTCACATATTAATATTATCACATTACTATTAATGGTTGATATATTCACTTCACATAAATGTTTGACATTTTCCTTCAAGTTAAGGAATTTAACCTCTCTAAGTGGGAAAGTGTCTGAGGTCTTTGGTAACGCCCACTTTAACTTGTCAAATTCTGATTTGTCCAAACTGATAAACAATAGTTAATAAAAGAGAGTTCATTTCCTGAGCGCTTCAGTTCTAGCGAGCTGCCCGGTTCAGCTGACTGGGTCAGTAAAGCATCCTCCCTTTTTGACCTCAAGGTCAAACCTTTGCTAACTACATCAGATGCAAAAGAGTTCCGCCAGATTCCAGCTGTCACCTGGAAGGTAACTCAGACCAGACGGCTCATATTTGGGGCAGAATGACATGCTCCAAATCCCACAGAGGTCCAGCTCCACCGGCAGTCTGTCTGTACCGACTTCTCTGATCCCTGGATCACACGGGGGCGATCGCCACAAGGGTTCGTAGACTTTACACAACTGGCGTGGGATGGTTATTAATTGATAGTTTGTTAAACCGTACAGTCAGACTGATTTTACAACCCAGACATCAGAATTTTCTAAGACACTTAATTAGGTTTTGTTACAGAACATCTAAGCAGTCAAACTGTTTTTATAAAGTGATTTTCCTACAAAAAGTGCAACTCAAAGTGCTTTACCCTGACCCTGCACAACCCCTGTTGCTATCCCTCCCACACCAGTTAAAAGCATTGGCACAGTCAGGCGCGCAGATAGGGTGGGGGACGGGGGGGATCTGTCCCCCCCAGATTCAGATCGACCCCGATCCGTCCCCCCCAACTAAGGCCAGAAAGATAACAAAATCAGAGCTCCTTTTTCCAATTACACTGAATGCAGCATGACGTAAACCAACACCGACTCCAGAGGCGCCAAAGTGGTTGCTGCTAGGATGCAGGATGAAGCGAAAAAGGCAAACAACGATTACTGTGTATTTAAAAAAGACCAACAGTGTAAGTAGGCGGGACAGATCTGTCTGTTTATGCATGCTGGTTCTAGTTTCTGTATGTTGTTGTCAGTGTTGGGACTTACTCGTTATAAGCGCCAAAGCGTCATTGCTGACTTTAACGAGTCATGAAGTTACTACTTTACACCAGAAGATAGTGGAGATGTGTAACCTTCAGGCTGAGCAAAGTTTGGGAGTTTTTAGAGTTTGAATAACGCCTCCCACCGAGAGACTCCCAGTCGGGGAGAGGAGGAGATGTGCGCAACATGAAGAGCACAAATATTAGATAAAACGTATAATTGCCAGCAGGTCTGGTCTTTGTTGACTGATCACTTTGTCTGGTAATGACTGACTCTGATTATGAAGCAGAATATTGACTCTGATGAAGAAATTCACTCATCCAGCTGGGAAGATTGACGCTGCTGCAGCATCAGACAGCTGGTGCTGCACGAGAGGTGTGTGGAGCTTACAAACTCCAAACGTTGGGTTTGATGTTGGTTTAACCTTCTCTGGGACGTGATGGATGTAGAAATGATGGTAAAACACCGCAAACGTGACAGACGTAGCGACAATGTAAAAAAAAAAAGAAAAAGCCATAAAAAAGAGGCAGATGTCGATGCGTTATGTATGGAAGTCAAGTGTGCCACATAATCATAAAAAAAGTTAAATATAAAATTTTAAAAGAGATTTATAGATTTATATATAAATTAAAACTTTTCAAATATAATGAAAATTTATGAATAACGTAAAAATACGAAGGAACATCTGTTGGTCAGGCTGAAAAGTTTGGGAACTACTGCTCTAAGTGATAAGTGAATTTTGTTCTTTAAATATATTTTATGTGCAGTTTTTTAGGGCTTTTATGTTTTCTGTAAGGATTGGTATGCTGAAAATCATTTAATGTTTAGCATAAAGCACGAGGTTTTGGTTAGTAATTGATTGGGAGAATAACAAATGACTGAATTAAATAGTGGTGCGCCTCTGTCAGTGCGCTCCAGGGCAGCCGTGGCTACATCGTAGCTCATCACCATCAGTGTGTGAATGTGTGTGAATGGATGAATGATACACTGTAGTGTAAAGCGCTTTGGAGTCCTTATTCTGAGAGGCGCTATACAAGTGTGGATCATTTATCATTTGTAGTGTTGATCAGGCAGAGCTTTGTTGCCAGTGTTCCACTGCATAATGGCTTCTAACACGTATATAAAAGTGTTAGTTTTTACATAAACCATTGGATGAAGTTACACGAACTGACTGAGCTCTAGTTAAGGCACTTGCAATAGTTTGTGTATGTGTACGTGTGTGTGTGCGTGTGTGTGTGCGTGTGTGTGTGTGTGTGTGTGTGTGTGTGTGTGTGTGTGTGTGTGCGTGTGTGTGTGTGTGTGTGTGTGTGTGTGTATGTGTGTGTGTGTGTGTGTGTGTTTGAGGGAGGGTACATTGGAACTTTGTCCCCCCCAGTTTGAAAATCCTATCTGCGCCCCTGGGGCCAGGAATGAGGTCCTGCCCCAAGTGGAGGAGTTTAAGTATCTCGGGGTCTTGTTCACGAGTGAGGGAAAACTGGAGTGTGAAATGGATCGGCGGATTGGTGCTGCATCTGCAGTGATGCGGGCGTTGTACCGGTCTGTCGTGGTGAAGAGAGAGCTGAGTCAGAAGCCGAAGCTCTCGATTTACCGGTCGATCTATGTTCCTACCCTCACCTATGGTCATGAGCTTTGGGTAGTGACCGAAAGAACAAGATCGCGGATACAAGCAGCCAAAATGAGTTTTCTCCGAAGAGTGGCTGGGCTCTCCCTTAGAGATAGGGTGAGAAGCTCGGTCATTCGGGAGGGGCTCGGAGTAGACCCGCTGCTCCTCCACATTGAGAGGAGCCAGTTGAGGTGGCTCAGGCATCTGGTCAGGATACCTCCTGGATGCCTCCCTGGTGAGATTTTCCAGGCATGTCCAACCAGGAGGAGACCTAAAGGTAGACCCAGGACACGGTGGAGGGACTATGTCTCTCACCTGGCCATGGAACACCTTGGGATTCCCCTGGAGGAGCTGGCCCAAGTGGATGGGGAGAGGGAAGTCTGAGCCTCTCGCCTTAGGCTACTGCCCCCGTGACCCGACTCCGGATAAGCGGATGAAAATGGATGGATGGATGGATGGATGTGTGTATATATATATATATATATATATATATATATATATATATATATATAGATATAGATATAGATATATGTAATTATTATTATTATTAATTTATTTATTTATATAAATTTATTTTATGTATTTTATATATATTTTTAAGGTATATATTATTTCTTTGTGTAGGTACAAAAATTTTTTTCAGAACAGGGTTTGCCTGTTGTCTAGCTTTTGAATTATTTTGAATTATTAGTTTGAATTTTGAATATCCTCTGTGCTCACGTGATTGGGTCTTTCTTTTCCATTTCCTGTTTAACACCTCTCCTGTAATGGCCAGCTGTTTCCCCTTGTTCACACTGTATTCATTCAAGCTTGCTCAGAAGTGTTTCAAATAAAAGCTTGCCCTAGTTTATTTCCACATTTCACTGTTCTTCCATAAATTAATCAGGGGCGTGTCCAGGGAGTGGCCTGGGGTAGCACATGCCACCCTTGGAATCTAATTGGCCACCCCAGGTGCCACCACACTAATTTACCTTTAAATAGGCTTTTCATAGTCCACAAAAGGCTTGGGGGTAAAACAAAAAAAGCATAACCATTGGTGCCATCCATGCACAAAGTTGTGCCTCACCTGGGCCACCCCATTTTAAAATATGTGGACACGCCACTGAAATTAATCCAATGTTTTTGTCTGTGTATGTAGAACTTTCTGTGAATCCCCTGAACGAGGACAGGATCTAGTCAGTCCTGAGTGCAGAGCTAATAGCAACAATTTGTAATCTGAAAGTCAACAAGAAACGTACGCACATAAACGTGAGTGAGTGAGAAATGTCCCTTTGCTTACTCAAACAGGTGCTCCTTCATCTGTGTGTTTTGGGTTTAGCTGCTAGAGCCTCTTGGAAACATTAAGTCATTTAAAGAGCAAGTCACCCCCAAATCAACTATTTTTTTTCTGATAAACTATATAAATGCGTGTCTAATTGTGCAGTAGACACGTGAAGTCAATAGTTTTGCATTTTAGTGCATTTTAGTTCAAATTTAAATTTTCTGCCTGAAACTCTCAGTGTTGTGCCGTTGTCAGGTAAAAACTCTTCACTGCATTTGAATTTAAATCTGCCACCGCTATTGACTAAGAGGTATGCTGTGATGTAAACTGATACATTATGATGTCACAATGTCGTGAGTGTGTGTATTTGTTAGTGGCTCCACCCTCTCGGTCTGCTGGGCAACAGCATTTGTTGCATTTTTCAAACATGAAGTGGGAGTGAAGTACGCTTCTTGTAAGGGGTGACTTGCTCTTTAAAGATTAAGTGAAATGGGTGAAGCTTGCATTTTTCTTGCTTCAATATTGGAAACACAAGTTAAGGTGGTTAAAACAACAACAAATATAATCTAAGCGCCATGGGAACAAGGAGGAAGCACAAAGAGGTGCAAGGACAAAGTTATCATGCCACCTGAGGGCTTGTTCATATAATTTTGTACATAGAAAAAACAGCTTAGGTTACAATATGTCACTTAAAGGGATATTCCACCCACATTTGAAATTTGCTCTGCTGACATATCACCCAGAGTTAGATAAGTGGGTAAGAACAACTTTTAGCCAGCCCAGTCACTCTCCTGACCTGGCTGTAGTCCTTTAGCTTTAGCTTAGCATAGCATTAAGCACAGTAAGTGAATGGGTCCTACTAGCATTGTGAATCCTTAAAATCACTCAGTAGTGATCACAATTCTGCTTGGTGGCCTAAATAATCAGACTGACTGCAAGTGAAAATAATTACATAAATGAATCACAGGCATTCTAGACTTGGGACTTCTTCATTTATGACAAAAAGCAGCCGTGGGCCTCCGCTGAAAGCTGCCACAAAGACACCTGCTTCTGTAAACACAAATGCAGACGCTGGCAAACAAACATAGAGCACACACAGACACACACGCATGCACGCACACACACACACACACACACACACACAAACAAACACATACACACACATAAACATACACACACACACACACACACACACACAAACAAAACCCAAGTTTACTTAAGAGCAATTTTACCTGTGCACCTAGCACAACAGTGTTGAGTATTTGCAGGGCTATGTTTACTTATAAAATGAACAAACATTTTTATAAAATCAAAACTATTTCAAGCTTAAACTCTGTTAGAATTGAACATCAATACAAAATCGGTACAGCATTTTTTATTTGTGCAGTCAACAGCACATAGACAATGAAATCTGAGTCTAAAATGAAAACCTTTCGATCTACCATTGCATCTGTGAATGTCTTCATAAAGTTTGGGTGCACACCTGCACACTGGCGTTTATGGTAAAACTCTGTCTCCCTGTCCATCACAAAGGTAGGATCCGGTATTAACTGGTAATCCCAGCTAGGACGGCTGTGATTATCGCGTCAGGAGGAGATAATGAGGCCAACAATCCAGACCAGATGTGGGTCTTATTCGAGAGCAAAAGAGAAGTGCACTTCTCAGGACTTAGGATCAAGTGCAAAGAGACATGCAGAGTAGACGCAGCTGCTTAAGAGTAAATATGCAGATGTGATAGTTTTGTGTGTTTGTAGGATCCAAATGCACACACACACACACACACGTGTGGAAACACACACATGCACTAATTTGTCTTCGTATTCCATCCCTCCATTTGAGTTTTTTTACCTTAAAAATGTCTCCCACCTTTCAGATCTCTTTCATATCCATGTGTCCAATTCAGGAAGCCGAGCCAAGAATCTGTTCATGAGGCAAAAAGGATGAACACCTTTATTTTCGTCTCTGAGAGTTTGTTTTAACCGGGACATATAAGGGTTGAAAATGAACAAAGCTCGCTTTGCTGCAGCCAATCCATCCACTCCATGTTTTTGTATCGCTTGTTTTCTTACAGCTACACCCTCATTCCTTATCACGCACACCCCGCACGGGCTCAGACTCTGAACCGCGGTGAGGACAAACCTCCCCACTGAGCGCCGCTTTTATGAATATTGAGAGATGAGTATTTGACTGGCCAGGTGTGCAGCTGGGAAATTATTAAGGGAGCAATGGAGCCGGGGACCTGGGGAAAAGAGACAAAGCAGCATATGGAGAGCAAGTGGTTGGTCCATGAAACACAGACACAAATAAATGATTTGTGCTCTTTGAGATTTGTGTTGTCTGTTGTTGGGAAAACCCTGCCATTGTGGCTCAAGGAGGAGTTGGTCCAACTGGGTCTGCTGGAGCTCTGAGCCATGCTGTTAGCTTTTCTCAAGCATGACAAAGCTCCAGTCTATCCCCCATGAGCCTCTGAGGCGAACAGTGCCACTGAGCGTGGTTTGTTGGGAAATTTGGCAGTGGCAATTTTTAGCATTAATTATTGACTTTGGAGTTGTGTGATGGGTATTGACTTGTAACTTGTTGAGAAGCTTAATGAGGGAAAAGGGGGAGGTCAAATGATAATGATGTTCTTTATCTGACGGGATGTTCTATACCACTGATAGTGACACTTAATTAGCTTGTTCTTTCTGCATAATTAAAACTCTTGATAATCTGACTTGTTCTGACTGAAGAGGCCAGTGGGACGCAGAAAACTGTTTTGATCTTGGTTTGAATAAAAATGTATTCAGGTAACTTCTTTCATTTACTGGATCCTTTTTGCAACACAAGAACAAGTTTAACAACTTTGAAACATGAATGTTGATTGTTTTGGGGTAAAACTAGTCCCTTTTTTATTTGAACACATAAATATTGTTAACACTCATCTGTCCATTTTCGGCAACTTATCCAGAGTCGGGTCGCAGAGGCAGCATTCTAAGCAGAGAGGCCAGACTTCCCTCTTCCCAACAACCTGGGCCAGCTCCTCCAGGGTAATCCAAAGGTGTTCTCTGGCCACCTGAGACACATAATTCCTCCAGCATGTCCTAGGTCTTCCTTTAGGCCTCCTCCCAGTTGGACATGCCCGGAAAACCTCACCAGGGAGGCGTCCAAAAGACATCCTAATTAGATGCTTGAGACACTTCAACTGGCTCCTCTCGATGTGGAGGAGCAGCGGGTCTACTCCGAGCCCCTCCTAAAAGATTGAGCTTCTCACCCTAAGGGAGAGCCCAGCCACCCTGTGGAGAAAACTGATTTTGGCCGCTTGTATCCGCAATCATTCTTTCGGTCACCCAAAGCTCGTGACCATAGGTGAGGGTAGGAACGTAAATCGACCAGTAAATCCAGAGCTTTGCCTTCCGGCTCAGCTCTCTCTGCACCACGACAGATTTGTACAACACCCACATCACTGCAGACGCAGCATCAATCTGCCTATCGATCTCACACTCCATCTTTCCCTCACTCGTGAACAAGACCACTCCACTTGGGGCATGACCTCTGTAGCGGAGAATTAAGACTACACACTGAAATCACCTCCGTTGCTATTCGGTGGAGATTCCGAAAATGACCAATCAGATTAACCTATGAAGTTATATCATATATATAAATATCCCGGATACTTATATATCGATCTAAGTTCATACATCAACCTGTTTGATGAAATTTTAATCCAAAGATTAATGTTTAATTTAGATAATTAAATTTAATAGCAAAAGTTATTTTGAATCAGAAGCTAGGATCTTTGCTTTCAAATAACCAGAATTATTGTACCTTTTCTGTGTTTCGTTTCAATAATGAGGCAAGTCTAAAAATGAAGAAATTTATTACTAACAATTTTAAACTAGAAGATTTGAAACAACAGTTATAAAATGACAATTCAAGGATGACAATTTAATGACAATTTTTAACAGCTTTGATATTAAACTTGTTTTAAGAGCAAACCTGTGCCTGTATGGAATCTAAATGAGAAATACGAGTTTGGATGCATGGATGAGGTCATTAGAAGGTTTCTTTCACAGAGAGTTGGAAGCGTTCTGGATGAAAATGATGTTTTGAGGCTAACTGAGTTATTTGGAGAGAAAACAGCATCAAACACATTCTGTCGAGGTCTACCTCACCCAAGCAGAAGACCCCCGTTTTGGATCCGAAGTGTCCAGGTGGAGATGGGTTTCCTCCAGGCACGAGGTTGGTAGAAAAACCTCTAGCACGATCACATTGGTCCTGAGATGTCTTCTTGGGTCACTCGACTGGTGGAACTATTTGCTTCTCAAAGTCCGTAACTCTGAAGGAGTTTTTCGTCTTAACTTAACTCAGAAATCAACAACTCTGGGTAGAGTCTTCGTTAGCTGGTTACAGTTTGTTTATTCTTTAGCTATTCTGGTCGGAGTGACTGAACAGCAGGTAGAGGGTTCAGGGACAGCCGTTCCCTTTCCTCCGTGGTGTTGGTTCAAGAACTGGTTCTGAAACTGGTTATGGTTAGTTTTACCAAGCTCCAGGACACTCCCACTCTCTCAGGAAGATAGCTTTGATCATGCGTCAAAAACGTGTGAAGTTATGTTTATCTGGACTCTGTGTTAGCTGGATAAGGTGAACTGACCTTCTGATATGCTGAACACATCTTTTACTGTCATCAAAATCATTATTATTATTATTATTATTAATCATTATTATACCCAAAGCATAATAATCCATTTCATGTAATTAAAATACCTTTATACTGAACCAAGTGATCACTTATGAGATTATGTTAAACAGTAATAAAATCAATGAGTTTTATTAATTATTATCTAATTATTATCATCATGACTTGAAGTGTCCTCTTCCTGGGATGGAACAGCAGCAGATATGGTGATATGATCTTGAGACATCGTGGCTCCTTGGGTTAATCTGTGGATTTAAAAGTACTGTTTGACCCAGCTCGACCCAGCTGGGTAGATGTGACCTTTGCCACAAATTAGAGAACCTTCATCACGTTACACCTCATCTCTGACCTGGTGAAGGCATTCTACCCTTTTCCATGGTCTCTGATTTAAAGGAGCTGATTATCATCCCAGCTGCTTCACACTCTCCAGTGAGAGCCGGAGATCATGTTCTGATGAAGCCAACAGAACCACATCATCTGCAAAAAGCAGAAAACTCAATCCTTAGACCACCAAAACTGATCCCCTCAACACCTTGGCTGTGCCTAGAAATCTTGTCCATAAATGTTAGGAACAGAATCAATGACAAATGGCAGCTTTGGCGGAATCCAACTCTCATTAGAAATGGACTAAGCTCTGACACCGGTCATACAGGGACCTAACAGTCCATATCTCTGGTACCCCACATTCCTGAAACACTCCATTTAATTAGAGTTTAAACATCTGTCAATACAGTCACAAAGGATCTGAACTGGTGACGTTCTGATTTTGATTTTTGAGAGCTTCAAACAGCAAGATTTGGAGTCTTATTTCCTGATATTTGGACATCTCACCTCTGATTGCGATTCTACCACAGACTCTAGTTGCTTTACAACGTTGACATTTTATCTCCAAAAATAACACAAACCTGAAGGAGTTCTGCTGTACGGTGGAGTTGCTAATGCTAACGGTTAGCTTCTACTAACCGAGACATTCTCTGCTGTTTACTGGATGCTAAACCAACAACAGCTTTCCCCGTCGCAAGCTGGGATGTAAGTGACAGTGTGACGTAGATCTGTCAGGACTCTCTAATCCTAGCATTTCATGTTCTATTTTGTATCAAATCTATTGCAGGAGATCGGTGTAGGAGACTTTTTTCTTGTTCAGCCTGCATGAAAAACTCTGAAGATTTTCAAAATTAAGTAAATTATGGTTTCTCACTGAAGGACCTCTTTAAGAATCAGAGGTTATTATTAAAAGAGCAAATTGCAGGTTAGAGACTCCCATGAAACAATGTTTAGAGAAACATAATAGAAACTCGTTTTAAACATTTTTTTACACAAACTTAAATTATTTAGGCTTTTAGAGTCATTTTTGTGAGAAAGTTTTTTTTTTGGCCAAACCAAGTGACGTCATCTGAGGGAGACCTGTTACCTTTATCCAGTGAAAAATATAGATTATAATGCCGGCTCTGACACAGAGGAAACTTTAAATGTTTACAATTAAACTCATATGGACCAAAACCATAAGGTTATGAGTTTGCTGCTCGCCCCAGAGGGCAGAGACAACCCAGAGGGAGAAACAATCGGCCAAAGCTGAGAGATTGTTATGGGTGATTCTGCAGGTTGAGTGCTTTGCAGTCTTGTTTCTGGTTTTATTGTATTTTTGGTACTTCCTGTTTTATTTTGTGCATTCACTTCCTGTCTCATTACAGGCAGCTTCACAACATGAGGCTCCTCACTAATCTGCCTCATGTCTTGCACCTGGGTCCTGGCTTCTCAATTTAAGCGTCTTTGCAACAGTTTCCTTTGCCAGTTTGTCATCTTCAGTTGAGTACTGTGAACCTGCTCTCAGTAACACGTTGTGAGAGTGTATTTAGTTAGTTTTGGACTTGTTCAGTTGTGCTGTACTGCCAGGAATCCCTTCTGCTGAATAAAACTGTGTGAGCTCTGCATTTGAGTCCTCTTTGTACTTTGATAGAGATCAAGGAGAAGTAGCAGCGGGGGGGGGGGTGTCTGGTGAGTTAACCATGTTAGCTTAAACTTGTGTGCTAACATCACAATATTGTACAGATTACTATCGTGTACCAGACAATTAAAATAGTATTGGTCAGTTAGTATAACATTAATACTAATGAGTATCTGTCAGCGGTCTCATACTCGCTAATATTTGTTCACGTATCGAAGTTTAGCTTAGAGAGAGGGAGAGAGACGCCTGTCATCCAGTTCTGGACCTCATGCGGGCTTCTGTGAGCTGAATCTGACCCAGACACCAGCGAGTCAGTTGAGCTGATATTTTTAAAAGCTGCACACGATCCTTCCCTAGAGGTCCACGGTGGTTCTGATCTGGTTCCAACCCAGAAAGCTTGCTCGGCTGGTCCACTGAGCTAAGAGAGAGAGAGATGCCTGTGATCCAGTTCTGGAGCTCATGCGAGCTTCCGTGAGCTAGATTTGACCCAAACACGAGGGAGACAGTCAAGCTGGTATTTTTAAAAGCCGCGCATCCTCTCCTGGTGGTCCAGGCGGCGGTTTTGATTCGGTTCCGACCTGGAAACCAGCTGGCCCGCTGAGCCGCACATCTCTTCTGGTGGTCGGTTCTGACCTGGTTCTGACGGTGATCTGAGCTCCAGAAATTTGCATTTAAGTTTTTTAAACCTTGCCTCGGGTCTCTGGAGCCCAGCGTGGACCTCTCTGTCCTGGTACCGACCGATGTGGGCTACAGAAGTCCATATTTTCAGCTGCTCAAAACGCCCTCCGCACAGAGATAGAGGAATTGTTTCTCTTGTCTGGAAACCCGTGGACTCAATGTCCGGACACGCTAGAGTTGGTACAGCCTTCACACACTATAGTTTATCAACATGAACACAACTCAAAACTAGCAAACACACACTGACTCAATAACAGGACCTCTCTACCCTAAAACTAGTCACTCTCCACACTGAGCTGAGGCAGCGCCGAGCTTCTAACCCCCAAATTCCACTACCTCCGCTCCGCTCCGGTCCGCCCCCACCTTCCGCAGCCGCTCGCTTCCGAACTCAATTTTACTGGTACCCGCTCTACAACGGCTCCGCTCCGGTGCGGAGACCTGAGGTGGGCAAACAAGCATGCGCGGGATTTTCGAGATCTTGCGATACAGTCCGAGCAATAAACGTGGAAGTTAGATCCAAACACCCGTTGTGTGGGAGAAGCATCGACATGAGCTGTTTAATCTGCCCATCATTTGTGTTGAGAGATCAGCAGTGTTTGGATCAACAAAGTGTGACTACTTTGATAGTGGAAACTGTATTTATGGCTTACTTTTGTGCATTTAAAGTTCAGCCGCCCTTGATAGTTGATAAAAGTTGTTAAACCTGTGCATATGAAACAAAAAACGCTTTTTGTTTATCGATTTATTGTGAAAAACGGAAGTTGTGCTTGCTCCTTTTCCTGTTGGGCGGTTGTGATTCCTGTCCATTGACTGCGGAGGTGCTCCGGCGTCCAGCGAAAATAGGATCGATTCTATTTTTGCCGGACGCCGGAACAGAGGGCGGCGCACTGCCGGAGCACGGCCGGAGCACGGCCGCAGTAGTGGAATTGCTCTGATTGACTACAACGGGACCGATTTTGCTCCGGAGTTCGTGCCGGAGCGGAGCGGAGCGGAGGTAGTGGAATTTGGGGGTTACTCCCTTTGGTTACGTCAGAGGTTCACATTTAGAAACAAGCTTTGCTGAGAAAGGCCACATTCTACTAGAAAAACTCTTCTGTTATGTATTTTAAAACCAAATTTCCACAATAAGCTTTTTAAATAGTATTTTTTGGACAGCATTTAAAAAATTATCCTGCAATTTGCTCTTTAAGATGGATAATTGTGTTTTTGAGCAAAGAATTATTAGAAAATGAAAATATGAATAAGTAAAATGTGAATCCCATGTGTGTAGTTCTTTTAGTCATGAATATGTTCTTTTTGTTTTCCTGGAGGGGTTCAAACTTCTGCTGGAACCAACCACTATAAGGACGATGGCTTGCTCCATCTTCACCTTCCAGGTGAGGGTCCTCAGTAACATGTGGAAGATCTAAGAACAGCAACAACAGCTATTCTTCTCCTCCTAATGCTAGTCACTAGTTTGGTGACACCTTTCTGTGGAATAGCATCCCAATTCTCAACCAGAAGCTGCTGAAGGTCAATAAGCTGTGGTGTTCGTCCTTCTAGCTTATAAGGTTCCCTCAGACTACAGACAAAACTCGAAAAAATATCATACAATTTATTCATTTATAATTTTACTTAAAAGTTGAAACTATTAAGATAGACATGCAAAGCCAGATATTTAAAGTCGTTATTTGTTATAATTGTGGTGATTATGGCTAACAGCTTCTGAAAACCCTAAAGTCAAAATCTCAGACAACTAGAGTACTACATGGAATCACAAAAATAGTAAAATTTAAATAAAGAAATGCCAGACCTCTGAAAAGGCATATAATCAAGCATATAGTCACATACTCAGTACTTAGTTTGGACCCATTCAGTTTAATAATCTCACTTTTCAAGTTTCACCTGAATCCAAGAGCAGATTCAGATGCAGTAGAAATACTTTATTTTTTTGTCCTTTATTGGTTGTCAGACTTATTGTATCACTGTGGTTCTTTGGTTTGACAGTTCTCGTGTGTTGATTATTACAAACCAGTTGTTAAACACAAACGTTATTATTACCAAATGTTACTGAATGCAAGCAGAGAAGATACAAAGGCATTGGGCAGCTCTTTACACTTAGTCTTATTTGATAGGGATTACTCTTCGCCAAAGACTCTACCAGCAGGCTGCTGACCTCTGAGCGTTTACCGATGCCCCCTTCATGCTTTCCTTGTAAATGAATCAGAGTTAGACACGAGCATTCAGATGGGTTGCGATCCCTGGCTGAATTTGAAAAGCTTTCTGCTCGCAGCTGTTTGTGAAGCCTTTTCAGCCATGCACCATACATCACCGAGAAAAAATGTGGCCAAAATTTCATGCAGCAGTCTTCACTTTGAAGAGCTTTCATGGTGACAGACTGAGAATCCCACTGACAGGCCGTGTGTCAAATAAGTACAGAGAGAGGATCTGGAGAGACTGGGCCTGCTTGTATATTCTCCTAACAATGCGCTAAAGGATGGGGATGACAGCGGCAATGACAAGTCAAGCAATGATCAAGGTCAGTGATGAAATGAAAAATAAGTGAAATTCTTAGGGTGAAGTGAAAGGATTACTTTTTTCGTTGTTCATACTGGACTTCCCACGTGTGGTCCAGGTGAGAAAACGGGACAGCAGAGGAAACAGGAGATGCAACAACGTGCAGCTGGAACTGCTTAATGATTTAACACCCCACCATTCAATTCTTAATATTGCATTTCATTGCACCAACAGTGATTGTTGTCATTGTCAACACCGCCCTAGTGCATTAAAGCTTATGTATTTGTGTCTAAATGTTGCTCGTGTTCATATTATAAGTGATGTGAAATGGTTATAGCTAGCACTTAGTGGAGCCAATTTGCAAATCAGCACAAATCTGTTCATGTATTCCATCTCCATCTTCCATCTCATTCATTCATTTTTCAATACATTTGCTTTGGTCTCTAGTATAAAAGAATGCCTAGTGAGTCGTTCTCTGTGGGGGGAAAAGCCCTGGTGCTCCTGTTTCAGGAAGCAGATGTTTGCTGGAGGAGTGGGATGCAGAGAATGGCAGGATTTGGAGTCTAACTCATTAGTATTCATGAATTTTGACATTTCTCCTCTGATTGGCTAACAGCAATGTAACTCTTCCACTGCCTGCAATCGTTGTTTTACCACGTTGGAGGAGATCTGCCATCAGTGGCCTAGTGTGTGTCCGCCCTGGCGCTGGGCCAGTCAGGTCGTACCAAAGACTTTAATAATGGGACTCAATACCTCGCTGCTTTACACTCAGCATTAAGGGGCTGGATTGGGCACTAAACCCACCAAAGAGTTCCTGAGCGCAGCCACAACTGCAGCTCACAGCTCCCCATGGGGATGGGTCAAATGCGGGATTTCACCAGTGTGTAATGACTAATGGGACTTTAACTTTAAAGTCACTTCTCCTCCTGCAACCTGCCGTCTCTCTCCCAACATGCTCCAGCCTTCCTCTGTTAGTCGTTGGCTTACCAGCAACCAGCGTTGTCTGCTCCATCCCCACAGCTGCTCACCATGATCCATCAGACTCCCCTGGCTCATACCAGTGTTTTTCCATGTGTGAATCTCCAATAGCTATGCTCCTCAAACAGCCCGACATATCTTGCTTGCTTTCTTCTGGACTGGTAGGTTAATACAACAGCGATTCTAAACAAAATGTTTTAATTCTTCAATCGTAGTAGTTACATACTTTGTGTGGGTTAGGTTTGAGAGACTGGCAAACGATTATACTATCAAGTTCACACATTCATGCTTTATAAAGAAGGAACCTGATTGCTCAAATGAAAGCTGAGAGTTAATACATTTGCTTTTTGATACGTGTGGGCTACCGTAGCTGCATTTTGAGTAGAATGGTTTTACCCACTGTGCCTTTAAAACAGACTGGGTTGTCTCTTGTTACTTAAATAATAAAATATGGCATTTACTAAAGGGCATGCATTTCTTTGCTTTTAGTCTTTCATAATGAATTTTACAAGAGTTTCAGCTGCAGTACAACCTCAGCGACAATTTAACTTGCTTTTCTCACTAAAAATAGTAAAAATAAAGTTACACATCATCTGTTTGAACAGAAACCTTTTTATTTAAGTTAAATTTCTGCCCCACTTTGAAACATTACAGCACAGGGGGCATTTTAAAAAATGTTTTTAGTTAGTCATGTCCGATCCAAGACCTACAGACCACCTTCCACCATGTTTCAGTTATTTTCCTGCTTTTTTAAACACAGATTTGCACAAATAAGTGATTAACCACTGCCTCTGAAACCTGAGAGGCTGAAAAATTGATTCAGTCATTGACTCAGGGGATTTTTTTGTCAGGAAATTACTAAAACATGAAAGATAACGGACAATAAAGACCAGGCTGGAATGTACATTTTCCTAACTTACGATCAAAAATACAAACGAAGCCCCTAAGCATGCATAAAAAGGAGCATCCATGTAATTAGCTCATGTTTCATGGCTATCTGTAGTGGTGCAGCAGCCCTGCATGTTGCATAAGCAACTTTTCCATGAAGATGTGTGATCCCGTTTGAGGAGCTGCAAACTGTTGAAACCTTTAATCAAGCAAATGGTGAAAAATCCATTCCAACTAACAGCAGTGGTTCTCCCAAGCCCCCACAATGCGGGAAGGAAATTGAGGCCAGTGCGTAATCAATTTCCCTCTGGGATTAATAAAGTATTTTT
This sequence comes from Nothobranchius furzeri, assembly GCF_043380555.1. Taxonomy (NCBI): domain Eukaryota; kingdom Metazoa; phylum Chordata; class Actinopteri; order Cyprinodontiformes; family Nothobranchiidae; genus Nothobranchius; species Nothobranchius furzeri. The sequence goes on from NC_091752.1 coordinate 30,776,589, forward strand.
GAATTGAATTGAATTGAACTGAAGTGAAATAATTTGCAGTTCCACCCTCATCCGCTGGGGGCTGGTGTCAGAAGCGGGCAAATCCTCATTGACTCCCATGTTAAAAATACCAATTTCACAGCAGAAATAAACATACTTACAGCCTGGTTCCAAAACATGTTTTTGGTTTAAATTATCTAGTTTACACTCATGACAACTCTGAGGGGGGTGAATTTTTTTTCCTCATTCTTCTGTTTAAGTGTATTAAATGCCTAAAATTCTGTATTATAAGACCCACGTGACCGCTGCCTCAGACCCACGCAACCACAGAGATAGCTCCATGAAAAGGCCTCAGTTGAGCCTCGGTCTTGCCTGAAAACTGTTCAGCGAATTTTAGTCTCTGTGTTTGTGTATTCTTTTGTGGATATTATTTGGGCAAGTGTTGGACAAAATGACTTGCTGTGGCATTAATTGCACTAATAGAGCATCCAAGGAGTCTCCACTTCATTTTTTCCGGTAAGTAAAATTATATTTATGTATTTTAGGTCACTGCCGCTTTTGCACTAGCTGAGCTTATCAAAGTAGCTAGCTAACTACCATTTTAACAAATGCTGTTTAACCATGAAATTTATATGTAATATACGGTAAAATAATTAATAGGGTATATGTCGATGGGTGAAACCCAGTGCATTTAACGTAAAAATGGGTTGAAATATGACGGAGCTCTCGGAGGAACACTTCTGTGTTCCATTCTTCCACCCGGTTCTCCCCAGCGGTCAGCCCGCGCATCTCTGACCGCTTCGGCGCCTGGCTGCTGTGCGGGCTGACCGCTTGTGGAGCGGACTCGGAGAGAGACCTGACCGCAGAAATACTGCAGCTCGGTGAGTTGGTTGATAGTGCTTGATGTTAGTCTCCAGAAGTCTGTATGCCATCAGATAAACTCGCTCGTTTTTAACATTTTTTGCATATTTGTAAAATAATGGTGGTGGGGAGCGACTAAAAAACTAATTTGTCCACAAAGAGCCGCGACCGGGTGCCCTGTTCTCATCTTATCTTAAAACTAAAGTCATTTTGATATGCTATTGCACAAATAAGCTGTATTGTTGAATCCCAGCAGTATGGGGGTTTTGGTTTGTTTGTTCTTTTTTGTTCCTAGCAGGTATTCATTTTCTCTCTGCGGTGGAGTTCCTGCCACCACCCCAGTTTCGGCTGCTGAACGTCATCAGTTTATCTGAAAATAAGATTTAAAAGATCCTATCATCTTTGGTGATCTCACGCCAAAAAACATCCTTTGTTCTAACTGTGAAATTAATTTAAGCTGATCTTTAACCTGCTGACCTCTATAACTTTATTCCTATTCCTACTTCCAAAGAAACCCCAGTGCAGAGTCCTTCAGACACGTAAGTGAAGTTGGCCCCCCACCTTCGTCAAATCTAACAAAATTGGTGTCGAACATTTGTGCTACGTTTATGCTGGTTTGTGCTGCACTAAAATAATAATAATATATCAATAATATGAAAAAAAATCTAATAACTATAACTGTCATGCTGGAACGAAGAAGAAAAACTACATACAAATTTACAAGAAAGTAACACGACATCACACCTTTCTGCATCTAATCAACATGACTCCCACACAATAGAGGCTAACGATGCAAACGAACCATGAGGAGGTAGGGAGGAGGTGTTTTGCAGGTGACAGTTTCTGCTTGTCAAGCAACAATAGAGCTCCGGACGTCACGTGACTCTCAGAGAGTAGACGCCATGTTGGAAGGCAACAAAGGTAAACAAAATGAACGGGATCGGCTAGGATTTTACTTCGTCTGAGTTTACTTCATACTTTAAAACCAAAGAAATCATTTTATATAGTAAAAAATTAAATAGATTAAACATGTCAGACCCTTACCATGCCCCTGGGATACTTTTTTAAAACGCCAGAAGCTGTCGGAGCAGACCTGGCCATGGAACACCTTGGGATTTCCCCGGAGGAGCTGGCCCAAGTGGCTGGGGAGAGGGAAGTCTGGGCCTCTCTGCTTAGGCTGCAGCCCCTGCGACCCGACTCCAGATAAGCAGATGAAAAGGATGGATGGATGGATGGATGGATGGATGGACAAATAACATAGATTTACATGTAAGTTAACCTAGAGGGGGGCTGGAGAACACATGAGGGGGACGAAGGACGCAGACCATAATGGTAACCTAAGACACTGGTGGAGGATAAGGAATGGACGAAGACTCTGGTGGAGGATGAGGAAGGGACGAAGACTCTGGAGGATGCAGTGGGGACTCTGGAGGATTATGATGAGGAGGGGACTCTAAAGATGGGGACTCAGGAGGCTGAAGAGGGGATGCTGGAAGATGATGATGATGAAGGGACGCTGGAGGACGAGGAGGATGAGATGGGGACTCAGGAGGCTGAAGAGGGGACGTTGGAGGATGAGGATGATGATGAAGGGATGCTGGAGGATGAGGAAGGGACTCTGCAGGTGGGGACACTGGAGACGAAGACTCTGCTGGCGAGGACACTGAAGACACTGCAAGCATAGACTGCTAATTTATCTCAAATACTAATAACTACCGTATTTTCCAGACTATAAGTCACACTTTTTTTCATAGTCTGGCCGGTCCTGCGATTTATACTCTGGAGCGAAATTATGTAGGCTATACCGCGCTGCTGCGGGCTGGCTCTGGACCAGGAATGAGCTCCCCTGCCCCGCTGGGAATAAAAACCACACAGCCATCACCTGCTGGAGCCTGTTGCACACTGGATCCGGCCCAGGTTTCAGCTCCTCTGCCCCGCCATCACCTGCTGCAGCCTGTGGCGCGCTGCTGCGGGCTGGCTCCGACCCAGGAATGAGCTCCTCTGGCCCGCTGGGAGGGTTTCAAACACTGCCATCCTCTGCTGGAGACCGTGGCGTGCTGCTGCGCCCGCGTTGTTTATTCTGTTATTGTTACCGATACTTGTCTTGCAATGTGAAACGCTTGGTCTCAGATTTTGTAAGAAAAATAATAAAATTTCCCCCCAAAATGCAACTTATAGTCCAGTGCGACTAATATATGTTTTTTTCTTCTTTATTATACATTTTATGGCCGGTGTGACTTATATTCCGGAGCGACTTATAGTCTGGAAAATACGGTACATTAAAAATACTGAAAACTTGCTCAAAGGAAAATATATTTTCATTAAGTAAATAACTTATAAACTTACCGAATTAATACTTTTTTATTCACAGAAAGAAAGTTTTCATGAAAAAGCGCCGCAAACCTCCACACAAACTCCGTGTGAGCTTCAGGTCGCTGGTGTTCCACAGAGTTAGCTCTGGTTACAGCTAGGTAGCTATCTCCATTAGCTTAGCTCCCACTTCCGCGTTAGCTTTGGATTAGCTTCAGGTTAGCTTGTAGCTAGTTCGACCGGGTGTCGTCATTTGATTCCAGCCTTACAGCCCCACCCTCAGCTCCACCTCTCTTCCCTTTTGTGGAATTGTCTGGGCTTGACGGAACCTGTTACACGGTCAAAATGGCGGTGGTGGCCACCTCCCATTTCTCCTCAAAAACGTGTTATTGCAGGCTGGGGAAATCCATTGTCCATTTATGTATATGTTGATGGGTTCTCCTCAGCTCCCAACCACTTACAGAGCACTCTAATAAGAAGAGGCGCTGCAGCACAGCAGTAATCACATTGTTATTGTTCCAGTAACTGAATTCAAAATAAGCACGTACAAGAAAGTAAATACTGTAAAATAACAGCAAAGCCTCTTGATTTCCACGTGTCACCTTTTAGTGCCAGTTGTGAGCCTTTTTAACCAGAAAAAAACATTTGAGAATCCCTGGAAAGACCCAAATGAGATAATAAGTAATTTGAAATGAATCAAAGAGATTTTTTAGAATGGAAAATCCCTTTATTGACTTTGTGAGAAAAAATTGGTTGTTGATTCATGTGCAAATTGATTTAAAGGGGCCATATAATGCAAAACTCACCTTTTGCATCCTGTTTTGCCACCATGTGGGTCTCTACTGCCCCTATAAACATTCCAAATGTGTAAAAAGTCAGCCATATGTTGTCTATTAGTGTTTGATTTCGGGAATCATTAGCCTAAAACAAGCCATTTCAAAATGCCCCAGTTTATGATGTCACAAAGGGGAAAAGTAGAATAAAACGGCCTCTCTTGTGCAAAAGAAAGCCGCTGGTCCAGTAGCTCTACCCTGAGCTCCTCCCAGACATCTGAGCTTCTCAGCTTATAGTAGCCTGGGCAAAAGATGGGTGGGCGTGTCCAGCAGCAGCTTGTTTTCTTGGCAGAGGTCTGAAACGGCTCTTTCCGAAAGATACTGAAAATGTCAAGAATAAAACTGTTGAAATGTATTTATTTAAAAAGGAATCAGTGCAAAGAAAGAACTTCATGAACAAGTTTTGCACCAACTATGATACTTAAGAAAAACAGTCATAATATGGCCCCTTTTAAGATACACTTGTCTTCAAACAAATCACAGTTCTTATATAGATTCTATGTGCACAAAAATGTGTGCCTGCCAAGTGCATTTTTCTTTTTCTTGCCTTGCATGGATAAAAAAACTGTATATTTGGTTCCCTGTGGTGGGAAAAACCAGGATAAGGATGTATTTAAGATAGATTATATCCTTTGGATAGACCTGCTGAAATTATTATCGCATATAAAATATGAAACATTTTAGCCACAGCAAAAAAGAATTGTTAGAGACATTACATGGAATCAGGATATCAGATTAGTCCTATAATCAGGTTTAGGTTTATGGTTTTTACAAAAGCTGTGGATAGGAGAAGCCTAAATGTAGCTAAAGTGTTTTCTGTAAGCCAGTGGACAGCAGCTACTGTTATCAGTGTGTTCACGCAGGTCTTGGGGAATCACAAGGTGTGAAATAGCAACATGGTGAATGCCTGCATGGGAATCGAGGCCCGTATAGAAAGTGTAGAATAGATTTACCGAGTTAACTTTTTCATTTTTTATGACTCACCTTTTATCTCACCTGTAAGACATGTTATTTTATATTTTTCAATGAAAAACGTTGTTTTCACATCAGTGTAAATAATGCAGAAGTTGCTGCTCTAGCACAGCCTGAGACGTTTACCACAAAATGACTGAAAACCTTTCTTCCCAGGTTTCCTCATGTTCTCATCTCTCATTTGACTTTACTTTGCAAGCAAATGTTGGAATTGCCTGGAGATTTCATGGAAAACTCAAGTTGAACTCCACTTATCATCAACTTTCCATGGTTCTCACTTGGAGCAGATATGGTTTTATGTGAGTCCCCGCAGATGCAGTATTTCGAAAGGGGGAAGAAAAAAGTTTTTCTTTCACACACGCTGAAGGGAAAGTGCGCACACAGAGTGTCAAACAGTCTACAAGGCAAAAGTACGATGAGAGTGCTGCAGATGTGGGTGAAAGCAAGCACAATATCATATTCATGTCCCTCACTGTGTGTTTTCACAGAACCCACACACTGGGAACAGGAACCGTGGTCTGACGGTCTGCAGGAAGCTCTGAGGTTCGATTCCACAAGTCCTTGCAGCCACTTGTAATTGGCTCCAGCATTCCTCCATATATTTCTCCTTATTTGTGTTTATGGAGAAAAGGAAATTAGTCTTGAACACATTGCTTTGGGTCTGTAAATTAATACATAACTGTATACCGCACACCCTGTTTTGGCTTTTCCACATTTGGTGAAATAAACAAGTAATCTGAATAGTTAAAATTCAACATTTTAACACCTTCCTGTATCATCCCCCCCCCCCCCCCCCCCATGTATGTGTGCATTTGCATCTGCATTGGCTGAACATTTTATGCGCAAAACACAAACAATGTTTGCAGAAAATATAAGTTTTTCTCATGCATTTTGAAACATTGTTGTAGTAATTCCAGGAACAGTGTAGAAACTTTGACCACTTTTTGTTTCAGTGAATTAGATCAGGATTTCCCGATGAGGAAAACCTTCACAGTGCGTAATCACGCCCGTGCGCTTTCTGACCTGTTTCACTCAGAGTTATCGCAATGAATGAAGCTGCACTTTTTATTTGACGGGTCTGCCACCTGCCGGCGCGTCACAGCTCCTCTGACCAATCCTGACGCAGCGACTCTCCGTGCGCCCATGGAGATTCCGCGGTGCTCCTCACATCCCCGCCCAATTCGCGGCTCAGTAACCATCGACGGTTCCAGACCTTGTTAGTAGAGCCCCGTTAGCTCTTCAGATGTGACCAGATCGGACTGCTGCACAGCCGTGGAGCCAAACATGGACCCGTGAGAAGTTTGACAGGATTTTCTCCATCTGCTCAATGTGACCGCGCGCATCAGTGACTGACATGAGGTGAGTGGAGACGAGATAAATCCTGAAAGTTTTCCTCTTTAGAGTTTTCTGATTTATCTCAGAATCGAGATGAAGCTACCCAAATGCATCGTTTTGGACCTCTTTTTAAAAGTTGCAGAAAAATCGAATCCCACGTGTCTCCAAAGCGAACGCGCTCCGTGCACGCTCGCCTTTGTCTTGTTTTAATTCTTTTATCTAATTGCAAGTTTGTCAAACAAGTTACGGCTGCCTGGCTTTGCATCCCTGCGCTGCGCTCAGCACCACCGTCTGCCTCTTCCTCGCCAGCACGGGGCAGCTTCCCAAGCAGATTATCTGATGAAGTTGACTTGAAATGCTAAAGTATATGTTTCTATTAAGACAATTCAAAGATATAATTAATCAAATTAAAGTGCTAAAACCTGCCACTGAAACTTGTGAAACCATCTAAATATTGGGTGATAATTGAGCTGCGTAACTGGGGGGCAGAGAAGGGCATTAATCATGTCCTTACATGGGAGGTGGAACTGTTTCATGAATTAAATGCTTATTTATGAAGGCCGTAGAAGGAAATGTGAAGGAATGTTCTCTCTCTGTGGCCGGGGGGTACTTTGACATTGTGCTGCATAATAACTGAGAGCAGAGGGAATGCCATTTGTGCCATGGCACAAATATTTTCCTTTTGAGCTGCAGCTATTCATCATCTCAGAAGCCTGAGTCTGACATTTCAGTTTCTGTACCTAAAACACAAAGCATTGGCCAAGATGGACCTCGGTGGTTTTTAATATGTTGCCTATCAACACAACAGCATATTTTAGTACCAGCGTCTCATCAGATGTTTCATTGGACAGTGTTGAAATCAGGATGGATTTGTTAAGCAAAGTGTTGAGATGATTAGGACTTTTCTCCTGTGTGAATAAATGCTTTAAAAAGAGAGATGGAGAAAGAAGAATGGTGAGCAGCAACCGAGCCTTCTTAGATGATGTATCATTTGAGCACAAGTCAATAATACTTTTTCAGGATTTCATCTTTTGATAGATAGTTTTGTTGTGGATGTATTGATCATGCTTATGGCTTTCCCAAATGAGCTGTATGTGGAGGATTGGATGCTGATGTTAGAGGACTGGACTGACCCATATGATGGCTCCAAGCAGGAGGAAAATGTCTGTGCCTTACCTTCTGCTGTACATGCTGTTCTGTGTGGGTGCCGCACAGTCGCTTACAGCTTCATCGAAACGTAGACTTTAAAATTGCTTATGTCTAGTTTTGTGCAACAGATGTCTTACGGAAAGCCTAGACGAATCTTTCATGAACTGAAATAGCTGCACTTTTATTACTGCTAATGGGGAATAATGTAAGAACCAGACAAATGCATTGGTCTAACCATGCAATCATCAGGCTGTATGCGTGCTGGCACCAATGGGCCACTCTCAGAGGGCAATAAGAGACAGTGATGGCTATTTCACTGGAGTCAGCTGGCCAAACAGACATGCTAACTCCCCTATTGGGTTTCATTAGAGCTCTCCTTGATGTTAAAGCCTGTTTAATCCACTTACACAGCCGTGCAGAACACAACGCGACGAAGCTCGGCATCTATCTTTAGACGGCGCATGGGCTAGGACTCAGCTCAATTATTAAAACAAGAGAAGAAAACTCCCTGTAGCTGGCTTTTAAATGTCTCGGCTGAAGAGGCTCTCCATGCAAAACTTTGTGCCGCTGGTCATCACTGGCTGAGCCGAAGAATTAAAAAAGCTGTTTTCAGCTACCGATAGATGGCTGTCAATCACCGTCTGCTCAATTAACTTGTCTATAAACAGCTGTGTTTATGCAGCTCTGCACTCCCTCTCCCGTCTCCTGTTGTTCCTCCTGGAAGCAGACGTGCTGCCGGAGGGTGTGATTACACTAAAGCCTTATGAGGTGAGCGCTCTGCCTCTATGTCTTTGTCTCCATGTTCTGGGCAGCTACTGTTGTTGTCCCACATTCATAGCGCCTGTTTTGCTTCAGAGGCTCAGTGCTGGGAAAGGCACAGGCAGATATTAGTTTTCAACTGAACGGCTATATGATTTAATGGCTGTTGAAGACCAGGTTCACTGAGAATTTATCTTTTACTTTACAATTTTGAAGATGATCAGCCACTCTGAGTTTAACATACAAGCTGAATGTGAAAATAGTCTTCTACCCCTATTTCCTGCATTAGCCTCTGATAGAAAATAGACAGAAACACGTTTCTTTGAGAAAATCCTGACAGATCTACGTCACGCTGTCAGCTAACATTCATGATGGACTCATCCATCTTGGCTCACGACGGGAAATGCTGTTGTTGGTTTAGTGTCCAGGAATCAGCAAAGAATGCCTCGACTAGCTGAATCTAACCATTAGCATCTAGAAAGAAAGAAAACCATATTTTTTATAGCACCTCTCAAGATAAAAATCAAAAGGCGCTTCACACATTTTTTTAAATATAACAAATATTTTAGAAAATGATTAAAAAGATGTTTAAAATAACTAAAATAGACAACTGTGATTAAAAAATGCAAAGAGAGAGAGAATAGGAAAGAGGGAAATCAGTGGGTCCTGGAAGGCAGAATAGGTTGGGAGAGCAGAATAAGGAGAGTGTGGTGACGAAGGTCCACCTTGAACGGGTGAGCTTTCAGCTGCTTTTTAAAGAAGACCACTGAGTCCACTGATCTCAGGCTCAGGGGGAGAGAGTTCCAGAGTCTGGGGGCCACAGCAGCAGATGATCTGTCACCTTTGGTCTTTAGCCTGGTGCTGCACAACCAGTTGGCTCTGGTCACTGGACCTCAGGGACCTGCTGGGGGTGTAGGGACTACGAAGATCACCAATGTATGATGGTGCTTGTCCATGTAAGGCCCTATAGACCAGAACCAGGATCTTGAAATGAACCCTGAAGTTGACTGGCAGCCAGTGAAGCTGGAGGAGAAGCGGGGTGATGTGGGTGTGTTTGGAGGACTTGGTCAGAAGCCGAGCACAGGCATTCTGAACCACCTGTAGACGGTTCAGGGAGGTTCTGCTCAGACACGTGAAAAGAGTTACAGTAGTCTAAGCGTGAGGAGATGAAGGTGTGGAGAACTAACTCAAATTCAGAGTGGGACAGAATGGGACTCAGCATAGCAATGTTCCTGAGATGGAAGAAGGAAGAGCGAACAAGAGAACTGACACGAGAATCCAGGGTAAGAGCTGGGTCAAAGGTCACGCCAAGATTCCTGACAGAGGGTTTGGTGTGAGAAGCAAGCTGACCAAGAGAGTCTCTGACTTTGGGAACCAGCTTGTTTAGGGCACAGATGAGGATCTCAGTCTTCTCCTCATTCAGCTGTAGAACGTTCCCAGCCATCCAGGGTTTACCACATGGCAGAAGTTCCTCCAGGTTTGTGTTATTTGTGGAGATGAAACAAGCAAGTTGCAAGTCAGTGGTAGAGTTGCATTGCTGTTCTACATCCTCAAACAGGTGCACCCGAGCTTTTTTCCCCCAGATAATGACTTTGAAGGCAGTCATTCCTACTAGAGACCACTGCAAATGTATTAAAAATATGAGTAAATTAGACTTTTAATGTTTAAAAACACTTAGATTTAAATTTTATTTTTGGCATCTGATGCAAAAAAACAACAACAACATGCTACATGCTTAGGTATTTTTTGTGTTTTCATTGTTTTATTACTTGCAGAAATGGTGCCTTGTGGATGCAATTTGAGCTTTTATAGGTAATATAACATGTCTTAAAATGACATTTATCACTCTCTGACCTTTACTAGTTGTCATAACTTCAGCTGGGATAGGCTCTTATTGGTAGCAATAAGGTGTTCACTTTAGGGCTGTTAATAACTGCTAGTCTGTGTTGACTTTAGGATATTGTGAATGTTAAGCAAACAACAGTCCACACACAAATTAAGAGTCTGACTGAGTTATGGCCTGAGAGCCGTGTATTGGGCAGGAAATGAAGAAGTGGAGCGGACATAAACAGATCTTAACGTGCAGTAAATCTTCTAGGTGGCTACATGTCGGAGTCAGTCCACTTCAACCATAAATGTTGATCAAACAACCTGCATTACTGCTGCAGATACTGGTATTTGTGGACAAACTGATGAAGGTCCTTCAAAAAAAAATCTTAGCTCTGTTTCCTGTTTCATTTAGAGATCTAAGCTGAGCCCCGTGCTTATCTTTTCTACAAGTTTTTTCTGTATTTGCAAATGGATATTTTGTAGTGGTCGCCATTAAATGCACAGACTTATCTCAAATTATTAAAAAAATATGTCCTTTATCACATAAAATCACATTGTTCCATGTATCATATTGCACCACAATTTGTGGTGATTTTTAAAAAATCAGTATGAGTAATGATGGCAGAAGGAAGGCAACACATGGGGTGTATTGCCTATTGCTCATCAAACAGCACCCATTTGTATTTGTATTTATTTATTTGATAGGGACAAGCATGTGTCATGGTCTGAGGCATTTCCCCTCACTAATCTCTGCCAAGGCATCACTCCTGCAGGTAGGTGGTTCCGGGGAGCAGCTCAGGTGCAGCCACTCTGTTGCAATCACTGGCTGGCTATAAGAGGAGCAGTCTGAGACCTACACAGCGTCTGATGATTTACTCTGTTTGGGTATTCAGCCAAGTCTCAAGCGTTAGTAAATGACTTCTTCTGTGTTTCGTTTTTGTCCCGCGCCTCTTGTGACTGCTATTCTTGTGCTGCAGATATTACTCCACATCATCTCTCCAGTCATATTTGGGTTATGTAAAAAGAAATTATTACATAACAACAACGTTAATACAAAACATATACATCAACTATAAAAACAGTGCATAGCAAAATAAATAAATAAATAAATAAATAAATAAATACAAAATTCTAAATTGACCTGGTCTGCTTTTATGGAGCCTGCTCCTCTGAGTGGCATTACTAATTTGCCCAAGTCATAAAAACCTGTACTCCTTCAGTATTTCACAATGCTGTACTGTCACCAATTTTCTATCTTTCATAGGTCATTCCTATTGGTTTAAGCGTAGTGGTAGATGCCTGCGAGCATGATGTCAGACACTAGCTGAGGTGTGAGAACATCATTGCATGTAGAAATAGATTTGCATGAACAGACAAACAGTCTCTTATTAACCTAAAGTTGTTTTAGCAGTTTTCATTATATTTTTGATGTGGCTTTTAAATGATAAGCTAGAGTCAAGAATCACTATGTTACTGCTTGACATGATCGTGGTATAAAACAAGCTGACACCATTTAATGTATGTTTAGCATTAATCCTGAGTTTTGAAACCAAGATCATAGAGCGTCTATTCTGCAGCTGTGCATTTATGGTTTTAATGCTCCTGCCACTGACGTACACAACCACATCGTCCACATACATTTGGAAACCAGCACCTGGACAAATTTTTGGAAGATCATTAATATAGATTGTGAAGAGCATGGGGCCCAATATGCATCCCTGTAGGACGCCAGTTTGAATAGTTCAAAAGGAGGAAATGTCCCTGTTGACTGTGATATATGTTTTGAACCATTGTAATATTGTCTTATCAAAGTTCATACTAGACAATCTATTGATGAGAATGTTAGAATTTAGAAAGGCAAATTCCTTCTTTAAATCCAACAAACAGCTCAGACTGATTCGCCTTAGTCAATCTTTGATTTTAACAGTTCAGCTTAGTAGCTGTTGGCCATTGCTGTTCAGTAATATGGGCGGGATCAAAATGGCAGAGGATGTAGTATATCACAGACTGTAGATATGAAAATAACTGATTAGCCACAATTTTCTCCAACACCTTGGACAATATGGGCAAGATACTAATTGGTCTAGAGTTGCCTACTTCATTTTTCTTCCCAGACTTGAATGGGGGTATAAAACTTAACTTCTTCCACTCATCTGAAAATTACCCTTTTCCAATAGCTCAATTGATTAGTTTAGTGAATTAGTTCATTACTTTCAGTTATCACTCCACAGACTCTGTGTCATCGCATTCAGCAATTCCCTTTTAAAATTAATTTCAGCTATTGTAATTATTTAGCTTTTGTTGTCCAACAGTTATTTTGTTCTCAACATTTATATAGTTATTTAACTTTACTTCAACGTCTACTCAAGTTTTAATCACAATTAAACAGCACAGCTTTGCTAATTAAAAAAGCTCTAATTTAAAGGGGATGTTGACTTTTTTCCTTAAGTTATAATCGTCTTATGGTCTGTAGAAAACATATTCATGAAGTTCTTTACACTAAATCCCTCTCACATAAAACCGTTTCTGCTGTTTAATTCTTGACATTTTTAATACCTTCCAGAATGAGCTGTTTTAGGGTTCTATCACTTTAAGGAAACAAGCTGGAGCTGGCTCTACCAACCCATCCCCTACTCAGGCTGCTATAAGCTGAGAAGCTGAGAAGCTTCGACATCCAGGAGAGACTCTGAGTAGAGCCACCACTCCTCCATAAGCAGCTCTCTCTTGCACAAAATAGGTGAATCTATTCTACTTTCCACGTTTGTGATGTCACAAATGCGGACTTTTTGAAACGGCTTGTTTTAGGCATGTAATTTCTAAAGAGCAAACACTGACAGAAAACGGGTGAATGGGTAATTTTCCTTATTTGGAATGTTTATAAAGTTAGTAGAGATCCAACAAAAATGATGCAGAAGGTAAGTTTTGCATAATATATCCTCATAAAATGTATTTATTTTTTAAGCTTCAGATTTAAAATTGGGTTTAGTTGGAAGAGTTTGACTCCTATGATGGCAGAGTTTCAGGCGCAGTGGTGTGGTTGTTTTGAGTTACGGATCTAACAATGAAGCTGGATAAATAAGTTAGAAAATGAGTGGGACTTTAAGGTTATGCACTTCTTTCCACTCCTTCATGGACTAGGAACATAGACTGTACATATACTGGACAATTCGATTCCATAGGCTTCAATAACACGTTATCTGTCCATAATGGGAGGTGTCCACCACCGCCATTTTGACCGTGTCACAGGTTCCGTCCAGCCCAGACAATTCCATAAAAGGGAAGAGAGGAGGTGCTGAGGGTGTGGCTGTAAGGCTGGGCTCGAGTGACGACACCCAGGCGAACTAGCTACGAGCTAACCTGAAGCTAACCCTGGCTAACCCAAAGCTAAAGCGGAGGTGGGAGCCGAGCTAACGGATGTAGCCACCTAGCTTCAACCCAACCGGAGCTAACTGGAACACCCATCGACCTGAACCTTACACGGAGTTTAGGTGGAGGTTTTCTGCGCCTGTTCGTGAGAAGTACCAGTATTAAAAAAGTTTTAAATCGGTAAGTTTATAATTTATTTCCGTAATGAAAACATTTTGCTTTGAGCAAGTTTTCAGTACAGTTTTTTTCGGCGCTATCACTCCTGAGTCGCACCAGCCATTAAATGTATCATGAATAAGAGAAAATATATTTAAGTCGTATTTTGGGGGGACATTTTATTATCTTTCTTACAAAATCTGAGACCAAGCGTTTCACATAGCAACACAAGCACCGGTAACCATAACAGAATGAACAACAGCCAGCAGAGGAGAGGATGGCGGTGTTTCAAACCCTCCCGGCCGGCGAGGACAGCTCATTCCTGGGCTGGAGCCGGCCCTCAGCACCCCGCCACAGGCTCTTAACAGATGCTGGCAGTGTTTGAAACCCTCCCAGCGGGACAGGGGAACTCATTCTTGTGTGGGTCGGAGTCGGCCCGCAGCAGCGCGGTGTAGCCTACATATTTTGTTATATAAGTTGCTCTGGAGTATAAGTAGCAGGACCAGCCAGAATATGTAAAAAAGTGCGAGTTATAGTCCGGAAAATATTGCAGTTATTAGTATTCGAGCTAAATTAGCAGCCTAAATACATTTCATATATTTCCAAAATGTGATACTTGTTTGTATCTTGTACAGCCAACTAGTCTTTATTCTGGACTCAGTACAATTTACCAAAAGTAAAGAGACATTCTACAGATGAAGTAAGCACAAGATAACTTACTGGAAGACACGGAATTATCATCAGAACCAGAACAAGAGAGCCTGATAACAGTCGTGAAAATAACAGTTAAAAAGTATGTATGTATAATAGAAATAAAAACATATTAGAATTAGTGTAACTCACTGTGATCCAAACAATAAATCAGCCATAGCTGATTAGTAAATATGACATGAGGTCTGGGAGTTTTTAATTTTCATTTTTATTTTTTTGTTAGATCTGTTTAAATGTCACCATGGCAGCCTGTGTGTCTCCAACATCAGCTACACAAAGCAAGTGTAAGTTCCACATACCTGTCTCACCACTTCATGTATGGTTTTGTACTTTAAACAATTATGACAAACCTGTTATTTTTTTCTCCATAGCCATTTGGATCATTGGAGACAGCTGAGTGAGGCGTGGTGCCCAGAGAGCTGCAGAGACAACCTTGGCCTCCCTGACGTCTGTGTCTCCTGGTTCGGTTGGGGTGGACCATCGACATACATACATGTGCCGACACTTTGCGCCCTGTTTTATAAAATGTAGTGTTAAAAATAAATGTTTTTGCTCAATTACTGGAATTTCTTTGGTTAAGACAAAAGTGAGGAATAATCATTTACAAGTTATTTGTACAACAGGCCCATTTTAAATCCCAACAGTTTCTTAGCAGACAATAGAAATGTGTTCTTTACTAACTTTACTTGGTTTAAAAATCTTACTAAAATAAACTTGAGTGCCGTATTGCAAAACCCAATCATACTTGTTATGTAAACATTAGCTTTGTAGATATTTTTTACAGATATATATTTGTGTGCAACAAAAACCAAACTTAAATAGTTTGTCATTCTTTATTGAAAAACAACAAAATACAGTTATACAGAAGTGTGGGAAAATGATAATGTGAAAGTATTGCTATTTAAATGTAATCCTATTTATCTTTAAAAAGGAAAACTCTAAAAATGTCCTGTACAGCATCATGACAGAAGAATGGTGGTCTGTCTGTCAGAATGTGCTGAACAGATTTGCTCTTTGAGGAGGAGTGTCATGTTTGGAGGAAGGTACTTAACCCAAGACATGCAGAATACAACACTGACCAAAAACTGATGGAAAAAAATGATTTATTTATAAGGAGGAACTTAAGGTCCACAGATAAGTCTGTGGTTGGAACTGCAACAACAGCTCAGCATCTGGAGGAGGGAGAACACAGGTGAGCTTAGGTTCTGGTTTCAAAATCCATTGTAGGCAGGCAGAGGTGTTCAGCAGACTTACAGTGGTGGGTGTACGTGTTGGCTGGAGGAGAGAGAGGTAGAGAGCCGGGGGAAGCGCAGGAGAGGGAGCAGAGGTGGAGAGAAGCGGGGCGTCCTGGTGGATGGGGCACTGGGTGAGATGAGAGGTGGGTTATGGAGGGTGGTGATAAGGTCCGTGTGTTGAATATCCAAATCCTGGAGTAGAGGTCAGTATCCAATGAGGTCGACAGGAATCCTGAAGAATGGTAAATCCAATATAAGAGCAAAAACACTACGAAATAACATTAATCCTAGGAACACTAGAGGTAACACGAGTGGCTGGTTACTACCAAAACTGAGGCAATCTTCTGGCGTCAAATTGTGTCCTCCATCCACCTTAAATAGGAAAGCACCCCGCTGATCGCTGATCAGGAACGGCTGGGGTGGAGTCACCAGAACCATGAAGAACGTGTCTCCAGAGACAACTCGGGTCCTGGTACCGATCAGGAATGCGGACCTTATCACCCAGAGCTGCCAGGTCACGCTCAAAGCCTTCATGTTCACGCTGCAGAGCCTGAACGCTGGCCAGGTGGTGGCCGTAGTTGTCTGTGTTCAGGGCCTGGTTCTTCTCCTCGATCCACTCTTTGGTCTCATCAGCGTCTCTGAGAAGACATCAGAACTCCGTCTGAGTGTGGGTCCAAACTCTACTGACCCGTAAGCGGCGCATAAGTGTGTGGGGTACCTGTGGAAGCGCTGCACCTCATGGGCGCTGCCCAGCATGTTGCAGCGAGCGCCAGCGGTTGTTCAGCTCCTGGAGAGAAACCAAACCCAGTGAGATGAAGGTGGACGCCAGCGGGCTGGACGCCGGACGAGGAAACCTGGAGACGGATCGCTCAGACAGGAAGGGAAGAGCTTCCTCTTACCTTGATGGAATTAAAGTTAGCCGTCGTCTGAACGCCCAACCGTACGGTCTGAGGTCAAAGGTCACAGGAAACACACACCAGTCAGCAGTCATACAGATGCATAAAGATAACTGTAGCCATGGCAACCAGCTGACATGTCCCCACTTTCACCAGCACCTGGTGCCTGCCGGGTCACCTGAATTCCTATGTGATGTCAGCACGGTCGGCCGTGACTGCGGCCATCAGAGGTGACCTCTGATCAGCTGAATGAACTCACCTTCTAGGGTGACGCCGTGTTACCCCGGGTTTCCACGGGAGCCGTCAGCAGCACGTTACTGCAGCAGCACGTCTTGCTCGCGTAAGCTGCTGCTTGGCCCTTCCCACGAGACGCGAAGCAGCAGGGGAGCAGCTGTCACCGACCGAGCACGAAGTCACTCGAGTGACTTCGTCAGTAAACACAACAACAAGCAGGAGAAAACTACAACATGGTTTGTGTTTTATGTTCTGTCCGTTTTATAATCGCCAATACGGACCTGAAAAACAAAGGAGACCGCTAGCTAGGTGATAACTTCTCACGGGGCAGCTCAGTTAGTAACCTTTTTTAAAAGTAAAGCAACCGGAAGGCAGTACGTTCTTTATTCTGAAAATCTCGGTAGCTTCTCTCAATTTCCGCGTCCGATTTCCTGTCTTTCCTTCCCCAAAAATGTCGAACTTGACCCGTTTCAGAGGCGTCGCGCGTAGAAAATAGAACCGGCGCGTAAAGGCCGCGACATGCTGCTCCTGAGACGCGGCCGACTCGCGCTGCTGATGGCTCCGGTGGAAAAGGTTCTGTTGACCACAGCGGTTCCTATCAGCAGCTATGACGTGCTGCTGCAGTAACGTGCTGCTGACGACTCCTGTGGAAAGCCGGGGTTAGAGTCGGCTTCATCCTGTAAACAAACAAATGAGTGGTAACAAAAACACCACGTCTGGTTCTGGTGGAGGCGGAGGACAACACGCACCTTTCCAGGAGCAGAACCCAGATGTTCTTGTTGCTACAAACAGAGACGAGCAGAGTTAACAAACCAGGAAGTGAGAGGGACCAGCTGCTGCAGACAGGTGACGCTCACCTGAGCCTGAACCATAGGAGCCTCCTCAGCCATCAGACCTTCTGACTCCAGTTCAGATGCCACCTTGTTGATGTCCCTCAGGCGGGACTCGTTGGCCTTCAGGTCCTGCAGGACAAAAGCACCTGCTGATTATCACCTGAGCTGATCTGACAGCTGCTGCTGGAAGACAGAGAGGAGGAAAAGTCCGACCTTCTGGAAGTCGTCAAACTTCTTCTGCAAGACCTCGACCTGCTCCAGGTCCGACCCGTCTCTCCATCCTCATTCAGCTAAAGACGCGAGTTCAAGTAAAACAACCTAAAGTCACACAAACACAAAGCAGGTGTGGAGATGTTCGCTCTGAGCTGGAGGTCGTTCCTCGGCTGTGAAGGGCACACGAACCTTGTTGGTGCTGTTGAGCAGCGTGAGGATGTCGCCCTTCTTCATGGTGACCTCTCCAGGACTCTTCTCCTGGTAGTCGTACAGAGCCAGAACCAGCTCCTTCCCGGTCTCATCGTCAGTTGGAGCCACTTGTTGCTGTCGGGTTAACAGGTCTGGTGTTAGAACGTGGTGGATAAGAATGTTCTGACGGGCCGAGGGTTCTGAACCAGCGAAGTGACCTGGACCCAAACAAAGTGAGCCAGAACCTGCAGACACCTCAGAAACATGTCAGGACCAGACCTGCTCTACCTTCCTCCATTATGGTCTCTCCTTTCTGGGTGACAGCCTTGATGCGAGGTTCATGACCTGTGATCTCAGCCTGCAGAGCCTCGTGCTTCTTCAGCAGGTTCTGGACACCAATCAGGTCCTTCCCTGAGGACACATGTTAGAGTTCAGCATTATGCAGTAGACAGACCAGTTTAACCCAGGGGTTTCTTTCTTCTACAATCTGCTCTTTAACTGTACTATTTCCTGCTATTTCAGCTGTTAACTTTATTTTTTCTGTAAGTGTTTTTCTCCCCAGAAGAAGCAACAATGATGCTTTGCTGAGCTGTGGTGGCCTCATGGAGGGGGCCATCGTCTAGCACACTGCTGCTAACCACTTAATCATTCTCCCTCTCCTGATAATAACATTTTACTTTCTTTGATGTTGGATGTACTACTGCTAGTTTACACGTTTAATTATAGATTCACTAGGATAAATACAATAAAGTTTATCTCTCGCCAAATAGAATATTTACTAAGAAATCACAATGTAACGTGTGTGTGTGTGTGTGTGTGTGTGTAAAAGCCATGCGTAGTGTTTATTTATAAAGCATATGTTGTTGGATTTTATCCAGAATCTAGACTTTGAAAATATATAGTTTAATTACAGTTTGATTTATTTGACATCTGTACAATGTTTATTATTTTGTTTTTTCCCCCTAAATACCTAACGTTTTAGTTAACATGAATATTAGTCATTCATCCCAATACATGAAGTTACACATTTTAAATTTTAATAGGGGAAGACTGCAGGAGGGAGCAGTAAAATACAGGGGGTCCCCTGCAAAAACTAACTTTATGAGTCTGATGAAAGTTGCTGGTATTCCCGCTGCTTCTTCGGTAAACAGCGCCAACAAAAACAAAGAAACTTGGGATCTTGTCGGCGTGGCAGTGGGATTTAAGGGAAACGCTGTATGCCCTATAGACTTCTCAACGAGCTGCAGTATTTCTCCGGTCAGATCTGTCTCCGAGTTCCACGAGCGGTCAGCCCGCAGCAGCGAGGCGCCGCATCGATCAGCCTGCCCGGCCTGACCGCTGGGGATTACCGGATGAAAGAATAGAGCACAGAAGTGTCCCCCCAAGCGGCGCGCCCCGTCATATTTCAACCCATTTTTATCTTAAATGCACTGGGTTTTACCCTATTACCCATTTAAATATGCCCTATTAATTATTTTACCGTATTTTACATTTAAATTTCATGGTTAAACAGTACATGCTACATGTTAAACTGATAGTTAGCTAGCTACTTCGGTAAACTCAGCTAGTTTAAAGGCAGCAGTGACATAAAATACAAATATAGATTTTAACTTACCGAAAAAAATGAAGTGGAGACTCCTTGGACGCTCTATTAGTGCAATTAATACCACTGCAAGTCATTTTGTCCAACAATTGCACCAATATTATCCAAAACAGAATTCACAAGCACAGAGACTCAAAATCCCGACACAGTTTCCAGGAGAGACCGAGGCTGTACTGAGGCCTTTCCACGGAGCTAGCTCTGTGGTCACGTGGGTCTGAGGCGGCGGTCACGTGTGTTGGATGCTCATTAATTATACAGAATTTTAGGCTTTCAATACACTTAAACAGAAGAGTGAGAAAAAAATTCACCCCCCTCAGAGTTGTCATGAGTATAAACTAGATAATTTAGACAAAAAACCATTTTTTGAACCAGGCTGTAAACATGTTTATTTCTGCTGTGAAAATGGCATTTTTAACATGGGAGTCAATGAGGATTTGCTCGCTTCTGGTACCAGCCCCCAGCGGATGAGGGTGGAACTGCAATTTTTCTTACTTCCGGGTTGGGACCATTTTCTGAGCGGCATTGTGGGGGCTTGACTAGGAATCAGAAGTAAGACTCTCTCTCGTAGGCTACCTTGATTTTGTTTTGTTTTTTATTCCCTTTTTTCATGTTTTTCCCTTTTGTTTTCCATCTTTAACCTCATATAGTGTTGCATCTCTGACAAAATCCTAAGAAAGAAAGAAAGAAAGCTGATTATGTATCTTCTTAAAATGTGGATTTTAAGTGTTTCACAACTCACTTAGGAATTGTGATGAATACCTACCATATCATATATCTTATCATAACATATTGTATTGTATCATACAACATTACCGGTGCAGTGTTTCACATCATTTGTTTCATATTACATTGAATTATGTCTCGTTATACCACACCATTGTGTAATATATGTTATTGCCCTACCAGTTACTGCATTTTAACCGTATTTTCCATGCAGCATCGTAACCTCTGGTGCCATATTTTGTGGCGTCGTATCACATCTTCTCGTATCTGTCTGCTTCTATAGTCAGTGTTTGACTTTCACTCACTCCTTCCGTCATGAACTGTTTCTTTTCTCACACTATGTCATTCTTTACTGCTCCTTCCTCAAAGCAAACGCCCACTTTTATGCCCGGTGTACGGCTGCTGTGGTTCGTCTGCGCTCTGCCAGTTCTCAGCAAATAAATCAATAACAAGTTACCCATCACAATTTTCAGTGGAAGTCCATGGGGATGGATTCAAAGTAAAAGAGAGCTGTAAGCAGAGTAGAAAAGGCGGAGAGGGAGTCATTAAAAAGTAAACAACCGTTCACTGGTGATATGTGGATACTGTGGGGCGAAACCTCCTACTAATACAGAATTTACTTTGGCTTTCATGCTGAACACTTGTGCTTGGTATATGGAGAAATTGTGGGAATTACAGATTTATTTCTCGGCCTGATCTTGCCTTAAACACTCAATGATCACCAATATGTTTCCAGATGTTCTGATCATTTTAGCTGTCATTAATGGCAACTTTGATCTTGTGGAATAACCTAGTTTCACTAAGCAAAAGGCCACAGAAGTGATTGATTCCAGCTCTAAATAACTTATACTAAATGAATAACATCTACACAAGTTCAGACACGTAATTTTGTAAAACATATTTTCTAAGAAGTAATTACCCAATTCTGAAGTTTTGTTTGCCTGAATGAGCTCTGTGGCGAGCCTATTTTATGACAAAGGCTTGTGAACGCTGTATTAAGCAGTAATTAGAAAGCTATTGTTACTGTCTTCGCTTTCATGATTCTCTGCTGCTAATAAGCCTAGGCAGGACATGATGTGTTTAAAGATGTTGGAAGTGCTGCTGTGGATCTAAGGAAACCACAACCAGAGGAAGATGAAACAGTAAATGTAAAATACTTAATCACCCAGTAAACATAGCATGGATGTGTTAGTGTATGTTTATGTTTATGTTTATTTATTTGGCAGACGCTTTTATCCAAAGCGACTTACAATTTACTGTATAACCTATAGGGCATGTTGTGATCAGTGGGGGAAACCGGAGTACCCGGAGGAAACCCACGCATGCATGGGGAGAACACGCAACTCCACGCAGAAAGGCCGCAGCCGCGTTTCGAACCTGCAGCCTTCGTGCTGCGAGGCAACAGTGCTAACAGCTGCGCCACTATGTAACACCATTAATTGCTTGCAATGTGCAAAATAAATAATCATGCTATGAAGCATTATTTAATTTAATGACTTTTAAGCTAGATGTCGCAAGATTTGTAGAAATAATACCAAAAAACACCAATCTTATAGAGCTTATTTCATCCGTAAAAAAAGTCTACAAGCATTTTTTAAAATCTGTTGACATTTGGCTGACACTCTAGAATTCTGAATAAATACGCGGAGCAACGCTTTTGCAGCATTTTTTTCCAGACAGATACTCTGCATGGTACCATTAAACCATATTCATCCACTTGCTGCATGGCTTTTATAAAAGCAGCTGCAGCAAAAGCATCAGTCGCAATAATTGATTTAAGCAGCATAAGCATTAAATCTTTGGGATCAGTAAACAGAGCTGGTACTTTTGGTCAATGCCACATATTTAGTGTCAGCCATGCCTGTGCTCCAGTGCCCTATGGATGGTGGAATAGCCGACTGTTGGTTGTGATCAGACCGTTAGTCGGTAAAAATAGTCTGCTAACACTCAGGAAGCAAATTACAGAGATGAATACACCTATGACCAGAACATCAGCACTGACCTATGCTGATGTGGAAAAGAAGGTATATTGTTACATGAGTCATTGTTGAACATTCCCTAATGGGGAATGTTTTGCCTCTCTGGTGTGGAAACCACATGGATGAGTGATACCATGAGGTTCTTGTCTTGGTTTTGCTTGATATCAGTTGTCCTCTCATTTGGAAAGGCCACTGCAAATCAATACAAAGAGCTTCAATCAGCTTTATCCTTCAGTCTGAGGCATTATTCCTGTTCAGGAAGTCGATTCTGTCACCCACATGTACCCCAAACGGAAGATTTGATGAAATTGCTCTGAATCACACACTATGTACATCCTCTCTAGACCCTCAATTCAGTCGGTACTGCTCAGAAAGGTTTCCATCAACATGAACAAAATATTAAAGGTGCAATATGTGAAAAATGAACCAACAATGACATCCTGTGGTCAAATTTGGTTACTTCAGTTCATTTTCTTAAGCAAAAAATTAAATACATAAAATGATTACTTTTCTCTCTACAGTTCTGTAAGTTTCAAGAGTGTTGCCACTTATGGATCAGCACCAGAAGCGTGTAGATGACAAGTGAAAATGATTTACACGTACAGTTATTACAGTAATGTTTCTCCAGTATTAGAGGAAGTGTGGTGGTTTGCCCTTTTTGTCATGGTTCTGCTTATTTTCTCTGCTGGCTCTTGTTCCTCCTAAGTGTTTTGCAAGTGGGCGTGTCGGAGAGTCCCAGCTGCAGCTGATTCCATCAGCAGGGCCAGGGGATTTAAGGAGCGGTGTTGCCACACTTCAGCGCCGGTTGATACTCTGTCGTTGGGTACCTCTAGCCACGTCCTGTCCTGTCCTGTCCTGTCAGATTATTCAGAAGTTGTGTTTTAGACTTGTGCTCATTCTGCCTTCCTTGTCTGCCCTTGTCTGGATCCTCGCCCCTGTTCTCTCCTGCCTGAAGTGTGTCGTCACCTCCAGCGTCGCTCAGCTCCCCTGGCCGTCCGCTCTCCACTGCCCCACCTGTCCTGGATCATCCGCAACCACCAGCTACTCTTCACTACCGGACATTCCCCTGCACAGACCTGACTTGCCCCCCCCTCCCCATTCCATACTCCACCTCAGTACCGTAAGACTACTTCATCTTCATTATATAGTTTATTTTTCCTGGTTCTCAGTTTCCTGTGTTCACTAAGCGCCTAAGCGCCTCGTGATTTTTATCTTGAGAGGCGCTATAGAAATTTCTTCTTCTTCACTCCGTTTATTCTTTTGTTCTTCTTAGAATCCGAGTTCAGCCTGTCCCGTTTGGATCAGCTCCCTTAATTTACCTTAGTTTCCTTTTTAAATAAACATTTTGTATTTTTTCTTACCTTGATCTCTGTGTGTGATTCTTTCATATGGGTAAAGAAACTTCCACCCACCATGACATTTTTCTGTTAGCTTGCTATTATTGTTCTGAACAACTCATTAAAGGAAGTAAAATGCCATGTTTGACTCATTATTCGCTTCACACAAACATGTCACTGGTATCCAGTTGTTGGTCATTGAATAAATAGCTTGAGATATTTTTAGAACCGGCTATTCTAATTCACTCTTAGCATTGATAGCTCAACTTTAGCCTCTTGCCTGCTTCACCTGATATTTTAGTAAAACAAAAAAAAAAAATGCTGTTGCTTCTTAGGGGTACAAGAAATAACTTCTGGGTCGCTCCTGGCTTTAGAACTTTAACAACTCTGGAGCTTTTTGCCAGCCGGCGTTGAATTACAAATACTACCGCTGCAATGTTAGCTTACTGGAGACACGACAACCTCACAGGCTCACTGATCATAAAAACTGAGTCCCTCTTTTGATTTTTTTGAAAGGAGAAAAACTGACAACCCCCGGACAAATGAGAATGAAATCTATTTTAATGTAAGCTTCCTCCCAACATGATTGAGTCATTAGTCTGTTTTGTGATTATTTCTCTGTATAATTCTTACATATTGCTCCTTTAAATAGGGGCATACCTTCCTCCTTCATTTAGATTTCCAAAGATTTTATCCAAAACTTGATGTAAACAGTTTAGCTCTCTTTTTGTGCTGTATGTGCTCAGCCCCATGCAGTTATCGGATCAGCGAGGATACCTTTTCATTGTCAGTTTGGATGCCTACAGATGAACTCTGCTAATGTCACAACAAGAATCACCTCATTTATAACTAAATTGAAAGTGTTTGAAGTCAAATCCTTCCCCATAAAGTGAGATTAGATGCTGCTGTGTGATCAGGTTACTGTCAGAAAGAATTTGTCGGAATGCATCAGGATGAAAGTTCTTTTTCACGATTCTGCCTTGAAATGTTTTGCGCATTAGATCTGTAAAATGTCTGCTGCATCCACTTTCCTCTCCATTTGTTTGTTTCTCTCAAACTCCCTATTTCTGTTTTAACACAGCTCATCTATCACATTTCAAGTGAGGTAAATTGTAAGGCAGGCACTTGGCTTGAAAGCATATCCTTGCAAAATCACACTTTGTCATGTCAGGGTTGGAAGAGAGGCAAAAACTTCATATACATGAATTTATCATTGCAACTTTCTTCCTTCTTTCTTTTACATGTTTTTAATATACTAGCAAAAACAAAAATCTGTTATGTTGGAGCGTGAATAATGTCATATTTAAAATGACCTGGAGCATCAAAACACAATAATGAATGACAAAGTAGCAGTGAAAGCCCTTTCTCCCAAACGCGTCTGAGCTGCAGCAGCAAGCAGGAGTTAGCCCCTGGTACTTCATGAATCACTATTTGAATGATAGATTAGTGGATTTGGTGTTGCTAAACCAGTGAACCTCAACTGGTGGCCCACCGCCACATCTGGCCCGTCAGACCTTTCCACCTGGCCCCACAACCCTTTAGGCCAGGGCTATTCAATGCCAGGCCTCGAGGGCTGGTATCCAGCACATTTTGGTTTTAACCCTGCTTCAACACACCTGATTTCAAGGTGATTTACAGGCTTCTGCACAGCCTGATGAGCTGCTGCACAGGTGATTCAACCACTGAATCAAGTGTGTTGGAGCAGAGAAACAACTAAAACTTGCTGGATACCGGCTCTCAAGGTCTGAAATAGCCCTGCTTTAGGCCCTTACGTCCTCCAATTGGGGGACTTTGAAGTTTAACAGCAACATCCATGTCCCAAATATCAATAATTGTTTACGTTCTCCAAACACAACAAAAATATAAAATAAAACAAAACACAGACCTTTCTGGACACATACCGGCATCTTTCTCCTTGCTTGTTATTGCACAGACTGCTGAAATCCCGCTCTAGTAATTTTCAGGTGATTTTTTTTTACCTTGCAGGACCAGCTGCATGCAACTCTTTTACTGGCGATTCGCATCTGACAGTGGGAAGGAGTACATCATGGTGAAAACACATGTATTATTTTATGCCTCACATATAATGGAGAGCCTGGTTAAGTTGCATTAAAGCAGAAATCCCTCCATGGCACCTTAGTTCTTTTCAAAATCACACCAAAATGACCAAGAAGAGTCTCAGGCTTTTAGGAAAACAAAGCAAAACTAGAAACAAACTATTTTATAAAGGGTAAAAAAGGTAAGAACAAAAACATTCTAATCACCAACAAATTCCATACATGAAATGTTATGATTTCAGAAAACAACAGAGAAAGACAACTGCTAAAAAGCTCCAAAAAAGTTTATTTTTCCATGAAATGACTCCTTTAAAGGATGAAATAAGTAAGATTATTTTCCAGGGAGCTGGTTGTTGCTGCTACAAATCGAATGAAATGTACTAAAACACATAAACAGTAAAAAGAAATCCCCTGTTGACACATTGTGGGTTATTGAAACCATTCCATGTCTTGGGTGCAAGAATGAGTCACAGACACTAGTTGCACCTTTGTGGTTTTTTAAAATAACATCAGTTCTCTTTTGTCCCTGAGTGGTCCCATTAACAGCCTTTGCAGATGTTGCAGTCATGCTTTGGGGTTTAAATATTACTGTTTAAAGTTACAGCTGGGATGGCATCAGTTTACACAGCTTTTTTATTGCACCCATTCACCTGATTAGTCCACCATCTTAGCAGGTTGTTTGTTCTGCTTGCACGCTCAATGATGCTTGAAGGTTGCCTTGGATGTAGCTTCATACTCATCGCAGCATCATCAACCTTCCCAATGAACATCAGAATGATAGCATAATGCTTACAGAAAAGTTGCATGAATGACTCTGCCTTTGGTTTAAATCTCTGATTTTATTCTCCTTAAAGCAGGTGCACGCTTGAACATTTGGGCTTTTTTTTTTTTAAAGAAACTACATAGCATCTGCCTTTGAGGCTTCCTCCTCTTCACCTCTTGGTTTGACTGATGTTTGACAAAGAAACAGGCAAACTGTGAAACTTATACCAGGCTTAAGCCTTCCAGCCAAACTTTGCGGAGAAAAATTAATCCAAGCCAGCAAGACCCTCAGCCTCCAGGCAACTGACATTTGCATTAGTCTAAAGCAACACAAGGGGATGGAAATAATTTTACTCCAATTTACTCTCCTGTCAGTGAATGCCTAAAGAGATGTTTGGGCCAATATTTTGTTATTTTGCTGTGCAGCACAGTTGGGGTAGCACTCATTGGACATGTTGAAAATGGAGGATGGAATTGGACAAGAGGGACACAGATGTGCACACTGTTCCTGAGGGGACTCGAAGTGTGTTTTTATGTTAGCAACCAGGAAACAACATCTTATCACATCAGAACTAAATGAAATCATATTTGGTTTATAAAAAAACTGAAAATATTGCCTTAAGGTGTAAAGCTTTGGTTTTTTTCCACAGTTTTTGTAGCTTTGCAACCCATCCTATAAATGCACTGCTCGGCCAATAAATAAGTCGCCACCTAAGATAATAGGTACGGGTTTCCTATCGGATAATTACTGCATGGACAATTATCTTTTAGTTGGCAACAAGTTATTTAACTCCAACTGGTGCAATGAGTAGCTTCTCATTCCAAACAACATGTGGAAAAGATGTTAGTCTGTTTGAGAAGGGTCAGATCATCAGCATGCATCAAGCAGCTAGAACATCAAAGAAGATTGTAGAAACGACTAAAACTGGGTTAAGAACTGTCCAACGCATTATTAAAACTGGTCTGATGAGTCCAGATGGACCCTGTTCCAGAGTGATGGTGCATCATGGTAAGAAGAGAGGCAGATGAAGTGATGCACCCATCATGCCTAGAGCCTACTCTACAAGCCTTTGGAGGCAGTGTTATGATCTGGGCTTGCTGCAGTTGGTCAGGTCTAGGTTCAGCAACAGGATGTGCTCCAAAAATGAGGTCAGATGACAACCTGAATATACTGAATGACCAGGTTATTCCATCTTCCCTGATGGCATGGGCATATTCCAAGCTGACACCGGGATTCATTAGGCTGAAATAGTGAGAGTGGTTCAGGGAGCATGCAACATCATTTTCACACATGGATTGGCCACCACAGAGTCCAGACCTTAACCCCATTGAGAATCTTTGGGACGTGCTGGAGAAGGCTTTGTGCAGCCTTCAGACTCTACCATCATCAAAGCAACACTGGATGGAAATGAACCTTGTGAGATTGCAGAAGCTTATGGAAACAATGCCACAGAGAATGTGTGAAGGTAATCAAAGCTAAAGGTGGTCCATTAAAATATTAAAGCGTGTGACCTTATGTTTTCAGTGGCGACTTTTTTTTGGACGGGCAGCTTATAGTCTGGTCCGACCCATAGAGGGGTCAGTTGTGGGGCGGTGTCTGTGGTAGTTGTTTAAACTGACTCCTCACGCAGTTGGGCAGTGCTAAAACCAATCAGAGCATCAAACAATTTGAGGTATTAATCGCTACAGAAATCAGTCAGCGAGGTTGTTTGCCATACACCGTTGAAGAAAAAGAAAATGAAGAAGAAAGAGAAGCCAATACACCCTTTTTATATCATATCATATTTCAAAGAAAAGCCCATTTAAATCGTCTAAAGTTGATGCCAAAGCTGTTTCCAATGAGCGTAGTTCCTGAGCCAACGCAGACTTTGTAGTTTTTCTCAATCACAGCTCTGATGATGCTCTAGTCCAATGTTTCTCCACAAACATAGAGCGCTGTGATTGGCGCAAAGTAAAGTCCAGTGCTAGACCTGCTGAGGTTACAATAGAGTGTGGCTAGACCAACCTACAGAGCAAAACCTCTCACGACGGCTAAGTTTTTATTTAGATTTCTAGGCATCTTTTTGGTGGACGGCTTTATTTTTTGAACCACTGCCCTTGTATTTATCATTTATTGTAAAAACACAACCAGCATTTGTATATTTAGCGTTAAAATGTCAGTTGCTATAAAAGGGCCAAAAAGTTTAATGAAAATTGATTCAACATCAGGTTTGTTAGACAGTCAATGTCTTTGTCCCCCTCTGACTCATTACCACATAAGCTTGTGATTATTATGCAGTTTAGGTAAAATGGCTATTTTCTGGTGGTTTTTCGAATGTTCTGCTGCTGCAATAGTGGGGATGAAGAACTTTTCAGTGAGCATTTCTCAGAGCCAGATGATGCTCAGTTTGGTCTCACCATTATAGAGCTGTTGCTGGGTGTAATTCAGGATGTTTTTCAGGTTGAAGTTTTAAAATAGTCAATAACTGTGGGCTTAGGGAGGTTAACCAATAGTCCAGCTAAACTGTAAGTAGCTGTGATTTTCAGTC
Organism: Nothobranchius furzeri; assembly: GCF_043380555.1. Classification (NCBI taxonomy): domain Eukaryota; kingdom Metazoa; phylum Chordata; class Actinopteri; order Cyprinodontiformes; family Nothobranchiidae; genus Nothobranchius; species Nothobranchius furzeri. The sequence goes on from NC_091752.1 coordinate 30,805,439, forward strand.
CTTCTTTGTATTTCCTATTTGCAGCAACGGCAAGAGAATGAAGAGATTTTAATCAAAACTGACCGTTTTGATTAAGTCCAACAGCTCTGTTTTTGTCTTTTTAGTTAAACTCCTACTTTCCGTTGTATTTTCACACCTCCACTTTATTGGGATGGAGCTGTGTACACCTTTAACACGTCTGCAGGGATTATGCCTCCAATTGGCTAAAGGGATAATAATCTCAAGGTCATCACAAGAATGTGAGTAACTTGGCATGATATGAAAGCTCTGTTGAAGAAGAGCAATGACATGAACGTGGCATGAATCTGTATACACTTGCACATATCAGCCATGCAAACCTTGTTCAAACAGCTCTATCAAGAAAAGGTTTTGTGTTTAATTAGAAACATTCCAAATTTTATGAAATGCAAAGGCATAATGGAGGTCTGAACATTAACTATAGTGGTGTCTTTGTGACAAGGAGCAGACCAGAAGCAAAAAGCGGTTGGATGAAATTGCCTGGCATGTCTCCTTGCGAAGGTTTTGGCAGGGCAGCTTCAGTACAAAAAATAAAATAAAATCAAGGACTGTTTATTGGCGTGGTACCCTCTGTGTTACTTGGAAATGTAATCATCACCCCAACTGGACTTATTTATTGAATTAACAGTCAACACGCTGAGGTTACAGGAGCTTTATTATTTAATAATATTTAGTCATCTAAAAATACGACGTAAACCTGGAAATGCAGCGGTTGACTCAGCTTGATTTATCAGTCTGGATTTCTGGCACATGCTCAGTTTAGATCTCTGCAAACAAAAGTGGCAAACACAAAAGACACAGAACACGATGGGCTCCCTCCGCCAAGTTGTAGGTGTGCTGGCAGGGCCTTAAGGCAGGGAGCTGCTGCAGTTTGTGAATTTAGCAGAACAGCTGGCTTTTTTCCTTATAGGTTGGGAGGCGTAAAACGCAGTAATTACTTTTACTGGCATGTAAATACAGTATGTCTGCTATTCTGTGTACTCACGCTGCCTTTAATAAGTCACATCAAGTTTTATAGTCTTTATAAGAGCTTTTGATCTGGATTTAATTGACATTTAAGTCAAGGGTAAAGAGTTTTTGTCAGTGATGCTGTGATCTGATCACGTGATCAGAAATCAGGTCCGACCACGTGATTTTCAAAGGGTCGGAATAGGGTGAAAAAGACTGGATTCACTCTTAACACTCGAACTCGCAGTAACCGTCAGTTTGACGGCTGTCATTTTGGCCATTAAATGCAGGCTGACGATGACGCTGTAGAGCAAAATTGTTCAAGTGCGTTATTAATTATCTCTTTATAGATGTGTGAACCTAATAATATGGCAAGAAAATATCATTTTAATCGAAACCTTGAAAAGAAGTCTCTCTATTGTTTGCTGGGTGATTGACACAGATCCTTTCCGTGGGTGGGAGCGAGGGGTCCCAGATTGTCTTCTGCGTTGCTGTCGGAGTCCTACTGACCAGTTTTCATCAGCTTTCCCCTCTGCCTGAAGCAGACTCATTGCACACGTCCCGCTGCTGTTTCTCACCAATATCAACTGATGGAGGGCACTAGTTCGGCTGCGCCATTCGTGTCAGCAGACACGGTAGGGTCGGGGAGGGGGGCGGGGCATGACGCTTAGCCTGGCGGGTGGGCAAGCTAAGCCTGGCGAGCTGCCAGCTTATAAAGCGCTAGGGTAAACCCTGCATTATTTAGTTGGAAATTATAACACACAAATAAAGGACACACAAAATAATAAAAGCCAGGTCAACATGAGATTCATCTAACTAAAGTTATATATCAATGATATTTTGATGTAAATATCAAAATATGAAAAAAAAACTAAATGACTTTAGTGTTAATAAAACAAACATGACTTATTTAATTCATCCTCGGAGATTTTCAAATGGAATAACAATGGTTTGGTTTTAATTTCAACAACTTCAGCAACTTATGTGACCCACCATAATGTCACACAATTCATGGGAGGCAGGGACACCCTAACATGCAGCTGTTAGCTCTGTGTTAGCCTGCTAGCTAATGTGTCTCCTCAGGCAAGCAAGAATGTCTGTAGCTAGGTGGTATTTTAAACTGGACAGCAAAGGCAGTGCAACAGCCACTTTTAACGTGTGCGTACTGGTTATTTAACAGTGTGGAAAAGACAGCTGCATGATATGCTGTCTTCAAAACAAACCACTCTTTCGGCTTTTCCTTTCAGCTATTGCCATAACGAATGACCTGTCTCAATTATGTCCCAGTTTGCCTCTAACCATCCCAGTTCACTGCGGCAACTCGGACATAAACACAGATCCAGCTGACAGAGAAATATACGCTAATAAACGAGGAGAAATTGCAAAACGTGAGGGTTTCTCAGTCGCCTGTAGCACCTGAGCTGTCCGCGGTGGCTTACGTTTGTCCTGCGAGTAGTGGGTCTGCCGGCCACGGCGCCAGTAACGGGTACATGTATCGTTGTAACTGGGATGAGTTTTCCTTTTTTGTTCTTATTTTAGTGCTTTGCTGAGGTATCGGATTGGGACTGTTTATTGGCAGGTACTCAAAATCAAATGACTCTCACTCGGATTGGGAGCAAACCAATATTTGCACGAAAACAAGACTGTCAGCTTGACGAGGACACAGACAACAAACATTGTTGACATGTTTTACTACCCTTGTCCAGTTTTCTATTAATGAGAATCTCTCACTGTTTCTTTGTGTTTATGTGGGACTTTATGTTTTTTTTCTACTCTGTTGTGTTAACATGTTCTCGTATTTGTTGTCTCTTTAAGGTTTAAATAGAAAAATAAAGATTCTCCTAGCTGATTTTAGTTACTGTTTTTAGTTTGACACTTTGAATTGAATTTTAAAACAGCTTTGTTTTTTTTCAGCAGTTTAATTTTTTTGTTCACATTCAGAAGTGTTTTGAGTATTTTCTAAATATTTCTCTTTCTATCAGAGATGTCTGACAAACCTTTAGCATGCTTTCACAAATCATTTCAGGATTTTACATTCAGCTCCAGTCGTTTATTAGCATTTTCCACCTCCTTGTCGTTTTTTTGTGTTTCTACATGGTGCCATGAGTTGCTCGAGCCCACAGTTTAATCTGCTTGACTTGTTCAATAATCCAACGATGTGCTCTGCTGGATTATTATTGGATAAACAGCTTTCACTTGTAGTCACTGAGATTCCCCGACCACAAACAACAAGTATGGTCATAAACCAGATTATTCAAACATTCTGCAAACAAAGGGTGATGGCTCCAGAACAATCCGTTTAACACAGTAATCACATTTTCTATTTCAGCATTGCAGATTTTCACTGTGACTGAAATCTTCCATAAAAATGCACGTGTGAATGGGTGAATGACTGGTTGTGTTGTAAAGTGCCTTGGGGGGTTCCAAGACTCTAGAAGGCGCTTTATCAATTACAGGCCATTTACCATTTTCCATAAAACGCCGGATCATACGTTCTAGCCACAGACTGATATTTTATTATGAAGGCTCCATGTTTTTGTAGACCCTCTTTAAGCTCTGCCACCTTTTTGTTCTCTTTGTTGTTCAGATTTATTTAGGCGCTCTTTTTAGTCGGATTAGTCACAGCAAATCTTTTAATCGAATGAAATTTAAATTAGTAGCTAAACAATTTTTTTTGCATTCGCTCCCATCTTTACAGCAGCTTCATCCTTAGCTGGTGAGAACCACCAGTGGAGAGGAATGGCCCCGTGACCTCTCTGTCATATCTGTTTATTATTTAAACATTAAGTACCAGGATATAATGTGATATAATAAGTTAACAATGGCCGACTGTTCTTTGAGTAAGAATGAATAAAATATACACAGTGTGCGTCATTTTCCTGGTTTGGTAATCACCCCTTTTATCGTGTCTCCGCTTTGGCAGCAGGTTTAAGCACGGTGCTTTGCTCTCTATATATCATAATCAGGATGTGGCAGAGGTTATTTATATTGTTCTCAATCCAGTGTTTGGTCTTCTTAATTCCATGGTCAGTTTCTGAGCACTATCTGGTGCTGATGTCAAGAACGTTCATCACATCACTGCCAAGCCAGTGAGCTTTAATTACTAGCGGCTCAAGGAAGTGAGGGTTTAAACCACTTGGACGGAATGCTTCATCAGTGAACGGAAACATTAGAAAGGCAAGAAAACTGAAGAAAACAAGATGCTAGATGGATGAAATTCCTCAGCGCGCGTGCTTTTGCTCAGTCTTTGCTACACGAGGTGTCTAAAACCAGGATTTATTTGTCTTCCCGTTGAATCAGTCTGAGAACAGCTGAGGAGCGTAATGAGGCATCTGCCAAAATACTTAAGAGACAGTTATGTTCTAATAAGGTTATTCAATCAGAACAAATGATCCAGGTAGATGTTTCTAATGCAGATGTTTACCAGCACTAAGGCTTAATTACAGCCCAACTGCACAGCTCAGTTGGTTCCTGGAACTTTAAGCTGTGTAATGCTTCTAGCAGAAATCAGACTCTGCAGCTTCCTCGGTTTGCTTGCTAACAGAGTTGTTGCTTTTTAACTTCCCTGCAAAATAGAATCAGACTTGTGGAAACACTGGAATGACTCAAGCTAATTTGTTCTACTGGATGTGCGCTGACTGCAGCTGAAGCTTTTATGAAATGCACTAATGAAAAAAAGTTTGGACGCTGAAGACACGGGGAGCAGATCAGACTACTGTTCGGCTGTCTTTGGAAAAAGGCTCAGACGGAGAAATCAAATCGGGATTTATGGTGCAACTGAGTCTAAGACACATGTTTCTCTCTCTGAGTTGAAAATGTAACTTTTCTCAAAGCAAAAGCTTTTCTATGAACGCATGCAAGTTTAAAAAAATAATTAAACGTATGAAAATGTTTATTTTCAATGCGTCTGTTAGTACTGAGATATTTATTGTGGCGTTTAAAATAAATCTCCCACTTTCTCGTTGTATTAACATCTTTTGATTTAAATAAAACTCAGACGTCTGAGAGAAAATCAATTCCTGTTTTTGAACCCAGTCCCAAGGGAACAAAACAAGTTTCTCATCTTTTAATATTCTGGATTCATTTACTCGCTGAAGGCTTGTGGGGCATCGTTTTTCTCTTTAAATTTAGCTGCACACAGACTCAGAGCTTAATTTGTATTGCTTGCATGCAGAGAGTTGTCGCTGTGATTGCACGGGCGATTTCACATTTACTGCAATCAGTCAGTGGAAGTGACAGGACGTGGCTGAGCCATGCAGAACACTTGTCTAAACACTGAGGTCATTCGATTTCTGCTTGTGCTTCATCCATCAGGTAGACGTACTCAGCTTGCTGTACATCAGTGAGACCTTTGGCATGCTTGTTTAAACAAGGCCACACAACTGAAAGATCCTCTAGGACATTTTTATTATACTTTTGAGCATAAATACAGTTAAAAACAAACGTTTACTGTACAAAAATGAATTGAAACAACTAATTTAAAATCCTTTAAGACATTTTACCAATATAATGATCCTCACACTCCTGTTTTCAATGATGAAAACAGAAGCTGAAATACAGGATGTTGCTTGATGTGGAACACACACGTGTGAGCACACGAAGGCCAAGGCTTGGGTAAGACTTGTTTTTAAAAGTTTAGATGCAAAAGCTCCTGACATAAGTTAAAGAATTGTTTCCTGTAGCAGGTCACACAGCTTACACAAGGAGGGATTTTATTATCTAATTATCAAGCTGCTACTTTTATTACCTCATTTTTTCAATGTACAGCAAACTAGGCATACCACGTTTTGCAGCTATGAAACAAATGTCTTATTAGTGAGAATATTTACATTGTTGATGTTCCATAAAATAAGATTCCTCTCTGGCGCTAGGCTCTTTATGCTCTAATGTTAGTAAGTAGTAAGTAAATTGTATTTATATAGCACTCATCACAGACATAGAATCACATAGTGCTTCACATAGATTGAAACAAAATAAAATATAAAGTCATAAAAATCATGATCTCAAAAACAGAAATAGATTTAAATCAGAAACAATTTAAACCATTGAATTATAAAATATCATGAAACAAATGAGAGATTATTTTCAAATTTGAATTAAAAATAAGAAAACAAAAGATTTATGTTAAAGCAGCTATAAATAAAAGAGTCTTTAGCAGACTGTCAGTGCTACGTAAGAAAAGGAAGGACGTTCCAAAATCGGGGTGCAACAACCTGGAAGGAGCGATCACCTCGACTTACATATCTGGTCTTTAAAACTTCTTGTTGAGCTGCCCTGTAATACGGACTAATCTTGGGCAAGAAGAAATAAACCAACAACCAATGAAAGTATTGTGAACATCATAGAGGTGCAACTTAAAAAGCAGAGGGTGAGCAAGTGTTCTGGCTAAAATTGCTCAGTTAGCTTGTGGCTGCATCACGTCAGAGTTTGATGGAGGTCAATCTTGGTAGCTTAGTGACCAGATGTGTGATGTGGCCAAGATGGTGGTGGTGGGAACTGTTGACTGGGCTTCAGCTCTGCTCTTCAGAACCCTACAGATGACGGCACAGAGGGTCAAGTGGAAGCTAACCGTTAGCATTAGCCGCCCAATAACATGGCAGATTATGTTCAAGCTTGTTTAATTTGTTGAGATAACAGCTCAATAGACAGACGCAGCAAAAGACTTGTGTTGCTTTTAGCCAACCAGAGGCAAGATGTTTTCATATCATGATTACTAATGAGACTCTTCATTTTTCCAACTTCCGCCCCCTGAAACTGGAGCGTGAGAGTTTCCTTCATCTAGCATTTCTTCAAACTAGAGACCACAGCTATTGAAATAACAATTGAAAGCCCTCATTAACGTCTTGGCTGGACTCCAGCTGAGGTGTTACTCCACCTTGCTGCAGCATTTTACAAATACCAGTTTGGATGAAACTTAAGAGTGTTAAGCAACACCAGGGAAAACATGTGTGATCTGTGCAGGTGAACTGTCTCCCTACACTGTAATCGTCTCAAATTCATTGATTTAAATAACTTTAATATGCTTATTTTATGTACTGTGCAAGTCTGTGCTGTCAAGAAAACAAATGCAGATTTAGATTCTGAATCAGCAAATACTTAAATGACTCAGATCAATATGCCTGCCATTAGCCCTTGAGTTGAGCATGCAACACAGAGTAGAAGCACTAAGTGGTCGGAGCAAAGAGTCAGATACATAAACAAAAGTTAACTGGATGGAATGAAAAATGTATAGAGGTTAAATTCTGTTAAGCTGAATGAACAATATTCATAAGGATCGGTAAAGTGATTAAAAGTAGGGCTGCTCAATTAATCGAATTTTAATCACAATTACGATCTGAGTTTTGAACGATTATACAAACAAAACAAGCCGATTATTTGCTCCTCCCACTTGCGCTGCCCCGAGTTGCAAATGAAGCGCTACTCCCACAGTGTTGCCAACTTAGCGACTTTGACGCTATTTCCAACAGCTTTTCAGACCCCCTTCTTGACTTTTTAAATCTTAAAAGTACCTAGCGAACACCTCAGAAACATCTCTGGTAACCCTTAGCTACTTTCTGGATAACTGTCGTCGACATTTCCTGCAGGTTAGCTAAACACTCCGCCTGTGCTTCAGACCGTTCTTCACAACATTAGGAAAGGGAATGATGTAGTGATGTGTTAGTCGCTAAAGAAACGACTCTCAGAGCCGGCTCCCTGTTGGATTAACCAGAGTGAGTGACACACACACCGCACTTGCGGGCTCCTGAGCCGCTAAAAACGGCTAAATGTGCGCGTGCGGCGCGCTAAACTCACATGCAGCTTGCCCCTGATTGCTGTGAGACCGTTGCAGCTGTGGTTGGGACAATTATTACATTAACTGATGGACTTGTAAATAAATAGTTTATAAATAAGGTAGAAATAGCCCTTACACTGATAAATAATAACTAATCTCTCTGAGGACACGGTGCTAGTGCACTCTCCTACAGCACCTTGACACGACTCAATAAATGTTATGCAACATTTTGTGAACATCAATTTATTTGCATTTATTTGTTATAAATGCCACTGTATAATTCTTGCTGTCAGTATTTGCAAGATATTGGTATTTGGTTCTGTACTGGTTAGACTTAAATGAGTTAAACCAAGGTCTACAGCCCTTGGGTCATAAACTATGAGCTATAAGTATATTGGTCTTTTTAGACTGGGAATCAGGAGTTCTTTTAGTGATCATCTTGTTTCTTATTTTTGTCCTGATTGTGCCCTGAGCAATTTTATGACTGAATAAAAACAAATAAAATCTACATAAATTGAAAAATCATCCTAAATAATCGAGATCTCAATTTCAGTCACCATATTATTATTTTTACCACAATCGAGCAGCCCTAATTTAAAGGTTTGTAAATGTGCATGTGGACCTTGAAAGAGTTTTTCTTGTCTCAGGCACAAACTCTTATCAAACAACGTCTTTAGATGGATTCCGCACCATGTTCTGCAAATGTGCAGTTTTCTCAGCATTAATCCTACACCAGAAAAACATTTCTGACAAAACCTATCAAACTTTTATGAGGTCCTCTATAGCATCAAGTATCCTGCAGATGCAACAGAATGAGGAACATTTTCATGGTAATTCTTGCTTTTTTACCTCTGAACACATGGAGGCTGAAATGTGGCAAACGCTCAAGCAACCGACCGAGAGAGTTCGCCACGGGCCGAGCATTCCTTGTATCACATTTATAATGAATAATCATGAGAGTTGAGATTTTAGGGTTTCGAATTTGTCAGAAGTTGAATCTAAGCAGAGCATTATTAAAAAAGTATTTTGGCTTTACAAACCAGAGCGGCTTTTACATTCTTCCACATGGGTGTCTGAATATTTTTTAATAGATGAAGAGTTGCGGTCGGAGCTGTGTGTGTGTGTGTGTGTGTGTGTGTGTGTGTGTGTGTGTGTGTGTGTGTGTGTGTGTGTGTGTGTGTGTGTGTGTGTGTGTGTGTGAATCCATCGCCGGCTCACTGTTTGCTTACACTGGGTGTAATGAATCATTAATTTGCTGCTGTCACTTGCAGCCCACAGTCACACTGAGCAGAATTAACTCGATCCAGCAGAGCAGAGCGGCAGCAAATCCGCGCGGAGGAGCACAAGCTTCTCTGAGTGGCTTTCTATTCAAACTGCAAAACAGAAATCTGTTTATCAGTCCTGCTCATAGACGTGTTTCTCAGCTTTAGTTGATTTTGAATATTTGTGATTTTTGTTTCTAATTATTTCCCAACATCCTTTTCATCTGCTGCAGGAATTTATAAAGCAACAGTGTTGTACAGTGTTAGCCCAGGACTGTACAGTGCTACCAGATAATTAAGGGAATTTTAAATGAAAAATTATTTGTTATGGTACTTAACTGTATATTTGGGATGGAGTGAGTCCCTATTCTTTCTTTTACTAATTAAAAAATGCAATCCTGAAAATCGTTTTTCTAAGAAGTTTTACTGAACAAACACTCTTACTGCTTCATTTCTGACCCTACTTATTTATATACATTTTCTTGTGACATGTCTGCTTTTGGCTTAGCCTGTAATGTTGTCATGATTGTAGAAGTCAAAACAGATAATCAACAATGAATCGTATTAATCTGAGACTCATCAGGGCTGTTCAGGACACGCCCACTGATGGAAACATGTCAGTTTATGGGATGATTTTTCATTGTACCTTCCACCAGGCATGTATGCAGAAACAATAGTTCCCAATTTGATCAGTGTTTAAACTGAAAAGAATCAAATGATAATACAAACAACATTTTTTAAATCAATACATTTTCATATTTGGAATAAATAAATTATAATATTATATAAAGAATTATAAATGATAAAGATGACTTTTCTGCAATTTTGAAGTCCATATCACCACATAGGTGCTATCTTACCTGTGGATAGCTTCGTTGGCAGCCCATTTGGAGAAATACTATTATATAATCAGGACAGATTTAGCAGTGCATGTTTTTACTTCAATACGAAAAGATTTTAGCCAATTTCACCCCTGCTTTTACTGAACATCATATTAAAATTGCCTAATGCAAAATTAAAAAGCAGCACTCGGGCTACCTGTTAGCTTACCCCTACGTCACACTGGAAGTACCAGCAGTGTGGAACAGCAGCGGAACATCCATGTTTCAAACAGAATCCATTAGCAGCTTAGCTTCCCTCGCCGCGCTACGCCCTGTTGCTAAAGATAGGACTGGGTTCCATTTTTGCCACGAGCCACTTTTGGGAGACAGGAATCCACACACGGTTTCAGTGTAAAACCTCAGGTAACTTTTATAATAAAACACTGTTCCAGTGATGCCATTTTATACCTATGTAGATTACGTCAAAACATGTGACCTCAAAACATGTAACCTAATGGCTTATTTACTCCCTGTATCGTTTGACAAATGTAGCGATGTGTTTTCATGGCATTATCCTGGCTGTGGAGAGAAAATACATCGTATATGACATCAAAAATTCATGTAAAACATGATCTCCTTCCTTTTGGATCGATGACGGCTGGCATAAACAACCATGACCTTTGAAGTCTTGAGGGATTTTGTTATTTCTCGAGTCCAGCGAGGAGCAGAGCAGAGAAGCCGCTCCGCCGCTGACATTCTCCCAGAGTGTACTGGAACAGCGAAGCTCGCGAGTTAACCATTCTGCTGCCGTTCCGCGCCGCTGATGCCTGCAGTGTGAAGTAAGGCTACCTAAATGATGAGTAACTGTACTGTTTTCTTTAAAAATCCAAAAAATGTCTATTTTCATCAGCTCTAGGGCCAAAATTCTCTACTCCAAAACTGTTTTGTAAAAACATTTGCTGTTTTAAACCCATTTGTAATCTTGTGATTAGATCAGTGTGTTGTTTTATTTAGCGATGAGGTCCACTGAAGTTTTCTTTAAAGTGTTTTTGATGTTTTCTAATTAAGACGTCTGTCTCTTCTCCTTATCGCTCCATTTCCTCTTCTATTTCTTCTCTCCAGTGAAGCTCCTGGGTTTGCCTCCAAGTGTTTGTGACTTATTGTTTGTGCAGCATTAAAAGCTTAAACTGTACAAATAACTCGAGAAAAGGCAAACACATCTAAAAATGGTGTTCCCAGGATTTCTGGGCACGTCTTGACGCTCCGAGCGTATGATTCTCTTCAAAGACATTTTTTGAAAACACAAACTGATGTGAGTGTTTAATTACAAGCACATGATAAAAAATCACCCAGTGAGTTGGATTCATGAGAATAATCTTTCTGTCTGTATATTTTTTAATAAATACGGTCTGTTCTCATTTCACAAAGGATCAGTAATATTTTTGTGATGCTGTTGGTGTCAATAAATAGTTTTTTCCCAATTACTTTTTGTTGTTGAGCAACAAAAACCACAGAAAACAGAACGAGGAGTGGCTTTCTCCTGATGGAAGACCATCTTTATTCGAAAACCGAGGATATTCATTTGTGGATACTGGTGCTCTGACAGTGCAGTTAAATTCAGCTGTGGATGAATAATTCTTTTTGCTCCTTTTGGGATGCCGTAACACAGCCCAATTTCCGAATCAGTCCTGAGCTAAATGGAATTGGACTGATGCTCGGTATTTGGGAGTCGGTGTTCTCCTGTTTCTGATGACCGATGGCAGGAGAGATGAAAGGGCTGATGTAAAAACCCATACCGCTGCTCCTCCCCTCCCCTCCCCTCCCCTCCCCTCCCCTCCCCTCCCCTCCCCTCCCCTCCTGTCTTCGTTGCCCCCCCTCACCAAAGCTGTAGAGTATCTTTTCAATCTTTTCAGTGTCATAAAAGAATCTACTGGGGGAGTTCCGTCAGTCCAGTTCATGCACACAGCAGATAGATGCAGCTAAATATTCTTCCTCTTCTTTCCTTGCACTCTTCTCTTCCCCTCTTTGAAGGAAGGCAGTGTTTGGCTGACTTAATAGGCGAAGAGCATTTTGAATGCAGAATTCTATTTTTCTCCTTTGCGACATTTGTGATCACAAAGCTTTGGGTGACGGCTGGTTGAACGGGCCGAGGAGCATCGCACCGTGCTGGAGGATGTTCATCATTCTGCTTTGAGTTAGCGATAAAACAAATGACTGAACAATAAACGTTAATGTTTAATGAACCTGATTTCCCAGTCAACAGGAAATTGGGTTCTTCAGTCTTGTCATCAAAGAAAGAGCTGTTGTTTTAGTGTTTTTCTTCATTTCCTAATAACAAGTGCAGGTTTCAATTGAAAAACTAAAATCCTCCCGTTTGTGAGTTCAGTTTGTGGTCCCTTGGGGAGTAATAGCTGCAGTTTTGTTTTTCTTTCATTTGGTTTACACCTCAGTGCTTCACGCCTCCTCTTATGCTGTCGGTTTGCATTTAGACAGTCTCTAATTGAGTTTATGGACAGCCGGCCGAGTCTCAAACGCTCCACAAGAGATAAAAGAAATTTTGCATTACAGCATCAAAGTGGCGCCCCCACACCCCTCGCCCTGTTCTAATTCCACACTCACCAAAACATGATGAGATCAAATGAACATCTGAGGTCAGCGCGGCTCTGAAGGGTTAATGATGTGGAGGCCATATTGGGATTTTAAAAATTCACATCCTAGGTTAAAAAATACCCTCCACTGGAGTCTCATCCTGCTGCTAGTGACCTGCGGACTTTGTCAACAACCTGCTTATTTAAAGCTCCTTGTATGAATGGGTTTGACTGTAATGTCAATCTGACTTATCAGGATCATTATTAGTAGCAGGTATATGGTATTTTAGTTTTGGCATATTATTTTCCAAAAAAAAAAAAAGACATTCCTACAAAATACAGTAAGAAAGGCCCAAAAAGACCCATTTAAAGCAGTCTTACAAATGTATTTTTATGGACTTAAAGGTAAAACATGAAACACAAATCTAGTGTGTGGAGGTTGTAGTTGCATTCGGGATACCAGGTTTGCTGCGATTCATGTAATGTTTTCTTTGGGTCCTGTTGTAGGCTTCACCTAAACTTACTCTGGTTTTCCTCTTCTGAGAGAGATAACATCTTGTGGGCTCAAAATCAGTAGCATGACCAGCTGAGTCCGTCATTTTCCACAGGGCCAGCCTCACTGTGCCGAAGAGACTGTTGGCAACCCACAATGGTGCCCTCTACTGGCTGATAGATGTAAATATAAACCCAGTGTCGTGCCCGTCAAAAAAAAAATGTGGTTATTCTTTAAATTAAAATATAGCTTTTAAAGGAAATCCTGTACCTTCATTCTGCACACCTTTAAATTCCCATCGGAGGTTTAATTATTTTTTTAAATTTCTTTCTCATGAATTTTCTTTCTTATTCATTTTCCCTTTCCTTACATTTTTCAATCCGAAATTTTTTATTCTTTTCATTTTTATTATATTTTTATTTAGACATTTATTTATTTATAATTTTTGTTTTTGTGAAGCACCTCGTGTATTTTACGTTGAGGGGCGCAGTATAAAAGATTGTTTCTTCTCCTGCTAATGGAAGAAAACGAAGAACCCATCCTCCTGGGGGGCTGCTGTGCCAGTGCAACCAGCTGATTGGCTGCTTCAGACGTTTCTGCCAACGCCCTTCTGCTTTATTATTGGTGTGGTTGTGTGCAGCCTGAAAATTGTATGAGTGGCTGCACCTGTGCAGCCAAAAAGGCTGCTAAGTGCAAGTTGGAAGGACTCAGGAGGATGAGGAGTTGAGGCTGATCAGAGGGAGCACCTTTGGTAGCTCTTGCCTGTGTGGCATTTTTGGTGAGGCTTTTTAGAGGCTTGGTTTTAATAAAAATATATATTCTTAACCATTAACCTTCTGTCCAGACTCCCTCCTTTTGTTGCAGTCCCAACAGTTACAATTACATTTAACATTTACATGTTTCTTTATTCAACCTTTAATTTAAAGTCTCAGATCAAGCACTACACCGCAACCTATTGATTAATCTGAGTGGAGTCAGGCAGATAAATGCAGGAAACTGGTATTTTCCATTTATATTATATTGATATAAGTCACAGGTGTTGTGAACGTTTTTATCAGTATAAAAGTTTTATCAAGCCAGAGAGCTTTTCAAGCATTTCAAAATCTGCTTATTCCCAGGAAAAATAAAAATCATTAGTCGTCTCTCAGTGCAATTACCGCAGCTCTGCCAATGGACTCATCCTTGATGCCAAGGCCACAGAAAACTCAAAGTAACCTGTGAAGTAAACAAACACAGTAAACTAAAAGTTTTGGTTTGTGGGGCCACTTGTGCATCATTTAATTGTTTTTTTTGTGGAGCTAATAGAATATTTTCTGCCTTGGCACAGTTTTCCGCCTGCTTCGTCTGAACTTTTTTGGTGCATTTCTGCATTTCTTATTCCTGGAGAACCCACCTACTGTGATTCAATGGAAGACTGTGAAACTAGTGTGAAAGCATGTGCTGTTTCACAAACTGTACTTGCATAATACTAACTAAACAGGCTGTGGTGTTTGAATAGTGAGCTGATATCCAAAAGGTATTTATTTTTGATCAATGTGTGGACTGTAGGAGGAAGCCAGAGTACTCGGACAAAAGCCATGCATGCACAAGGAGAATATGCAAACATTTGGCCTGCACAGCCAATATTTCATGCCAAGAACCATCTTGCAGTGAGGCTACTTTGGGCCGAACATTGCCGCCTCTGGTAGGCAGCTGTGATCTGTAATAAATGTTGAAGAACCTCTATCTTCAACAAAACCTAAATTTGACCAAAACAGAATTACAGAGTGTAACATTCTTGAAATATGACTTTTCTTTTTATGCTCAACAAAGTTCAACCTTCCAAACATTGATGAGGTAGCATCCCACCTTTACCCCCTGTGTTCATGCAGATCAAACCAAACATCTTCCTCCTCTTTATTTGGTGTTTACACTTAGGTTTATTTATTTTATTTTATTTTTTGCACGTCCTCTATACCTTCTTTCCTGTTTTGGTATCATTTTCATGGCAGCGTTGCAGAACCATGCACAGGCCTGGCACAATTACTACTGTGTTTTGGGCTGGGGCATTTGGCAGCTCAAGACATTTGTGAAATAACTTTGTGCTTACATGGATGATTTTTTTTTTGGGACATAACAAATGAAAAGATCATTTTGGGAAATCTCTTTTTTAAATGTTGATGCTTTTTCACACTTATTAGATTGATGATGTTTTTTATGTTGGTGTTGTGTCCTGGCAAGCCATCCAACATATATGTAATAGTCAGACCACGACCCATAGAGAGAGCTTAGGGTATGCGCAAAATCTACTGATATCAGTCAACGGGGCACCCCACCAAACGCCATCAAAGACGAAGAATACATTCTTTTTCAAAATAAAGGACTAAAGTTTGTGTTTCAAAGAAAAGGCCAAGTTTAAACTGTCTAAAGTTAATGCCAAAGCTGTTTCAACCAAGTGCTTTTGTTGAGCTGCTGCCATCTTTGCCTTGTTGCAGCTCTGCTGTCATAATAATAAGGTGAATTCTCTGGATTAAAGGTGTTGGAGCCCATCCAAAATCTTCTTCACCCATAGAGCGCTGTGATTGGCCTGGCCTAAACTTGGCCGAGCCAGTGGTAGACTTGTTGATGCTATAATGGAGTGTGGCTAGGCCGACATTGCCTGGCAGGCCATGCCAATGCTCTTTTATGGAAAGCAAAGGGCCTGGTAAAGCCTAATTTATACTTCTCCGTCAGCTCCACAAGGGAGAGACACACATGCACAGAGATGTTTTGCTCTCCGTCTTCTCTGTCTCCTGGGTGTGTTGCAAAGCAATTCCCTGCCAGGACAGCAGAGGGCGTAGCGCAGTTCTGTGGTATCCTGTCATGTATCCGGTCCAAGAAAGTGAATGTACTATTGTGTTTATTGTGTTTTTTTAGAGACTTTTTAACATGAACAAATTTGTTCCTCATTCTCCTCCACCTCTTCATGCACTCGCCACCTCTAAACTCACATTTCCCGTCATTTCTGTCCACAAATAAAAAGCTTGCTGCATTACTTTTCCCTTCTCCAGTCACCGATGAATAAAATGTTCGTATTTTAGAGTTTTTCCACGAGGTATTCTTCAAGCTGCTTCGTGTCTTCCGCTAGATATCCTCGGCTCTCTCTATGTTTCTGAGGGTGCAATGGCAACGCTGTCAACGACAGCGGCGTCTTGACCAACCACAAGCTTGCGTTCTCCATCTCGTTGGACGGATGTTTAGAAAACAGAGCTTGACTCAGTCCGTCCTTGCAAGCCTGCTGTAGAGCCCTCAAAAGGATGGATAATGGTGTTGCGTGTGTCCATCTCGACGCAGACGGAGAAGTGTAAATTAGGCTTAACATTCCCATTCAAATAACTCCTCCCCCTGAGAATTCTAAAAGAGCCAATCAGCGCTGAGCAGCATATGTCATACACCACAGTTTCTCATAAACCATGAAGATGGCGGCTGAAGCGGAATTTGCTCTGGCTCATTCTTCTGCTCTAAATGACTTGGGCGTGCCTTTAACACCACAATAAGAAGAAGCGCTAAAAGCCTTTCTTCTTAAGAAAAATGTTTGTGCCATCGCCAGACGCTATTTTTAACTACAGCTAAAAACAACAGTGTAACGAAAACAGGCCATTTTCGCCTTTTTTCTGACTGGTTGTTTTTGAGCAGTCTAGTCCCGCCCCTCATGGTGCTCTCTACCTCTGAGTGTCCAGACTGGTCCTCTGTGTAGAATAGACAGGCAAAGGCCGACGTGCAGAGCAAAATCATTTGCTATTGCTTGTGTAGATTCCTAGGCTATTGGGTTAGGCATTGTATGCAAAGATAATTTGTTATACTACTCTTTGTGTGTGTGTGTGTGTGTGTGTGTGTGTGTGTGTGTGTGTGTGTGTTTAGGTGTGTGTGTGTGTGTGTGTGTGTGTGTTGGTTAAAAAAAAGTACCGCTAGATATCAATCATGAGGCAAAACTCTTTAATCCCTGCTCACAAATGACTCAAACTTGTCCTCTCATTTTTACTTCCCAGTAGTTTATGACCATGTGGACTTGAGTTGAAAGCTCTAGACCCATGAGTTGATCTCTGTGATGCAGCAGGCCCTCCAACAGAACTTGAGTATGAGACTTTGAGCACAGGAAGCTTTTGTCAGAATTTATCCTGAAGCTTTAAAGCCAAATAGAATGTAGCAAAACCATCGTGACAAAACTCTAATAATAGATTTTGGCTGTACCCTAAGTAAAGAATACAACAATGGGTTCTGCAGAATATAACAATTGTCAGAATCTCTTTGTTATGATGTGTAAAAATGTTATTTCCACTTTGACACCAGAAGTTGTATTTTGTGGCTGAATGTCATGCCCGTGACCCCATTTAGCTTTATCTCTGAGTTTAGTCCTTGCAGTTTGTGCCACATTTTTTTATGCAAAAAAATAAATAAAAAGATGTAATCAAGCTCAGCTCTGTTTTTAAATTAGCTGTGAAAATTACAGATATTATCTCCATGTGGGTCTCTCCTGTTGACTAAAGCGAGGGGCTGAAAAAGCTTCACTTTTGGCCACATTTCAAGGCCTCTCTGTCCTTCTGTTGTGCCCTGCTTCTTGGACAGATTGCATAAGAATACAAAGCATTTGGTAACGTTACTTTCTGCACTTTCGTAACAGAGGTAAAAGAATGTTGATTTTCCATTTGTAGCAAAGACAATAGTAAAAACAGCACTTTCCAATGTTGATTTTTGTCTTAAATTCCAATACATGTGTAGGCATCACATGACACCATCTGATCTGTCTTTGATCTCACGCTCTGTCTCACTCTCCGCCTCGCGGGCTGGTTCTCTTCCATCTGTTTCCAGATCAATTTGGTCTCATTTCCTGCCAACTAGTCCACCTCCATTGGGTTAAGGCTTATTTAACCGGAAGCATCGTGTGCTGAGATGATCAACTGCAGTTATGGTTAGGGTTTGAAGTTTTTATTGGGACTTTTTAAAAGATGATTAGAAATGGCTTTGTTTATCAGGCGCTCAATGGGTTGACTCATTTCAGTGGCACGGAGAGATGAAATCTGTGTTCCTGGTCAGGTTTCTGCATTTCATTTCCACCCAGGAACCTTGTTTTTGTTTGTGTAAAAATACAAAACATTTCTCCCCATGTGCAAGGTTAACATTTTATCACCCTTTCACGTGTGTTTAAGTCGACCCTGGACACAATGCTGCTCTAATCTCCTTAAACAGGAGTGTTGCTGCCGTTCAGAATGTATCATTCATGTTTCCCGTGCTGTTCGAGCCTTAACCCAAGACCGATCTAGAATTCATATGGCATGACAGAACACAGGGCTTACAGAGCAATCCTCGGCGTCCTCACTGGAGTGACAGCAAGGATTTTTTTTTTTTTTTTTTGCTCATGAATTTTAAAGCAAGCTTTAGCTCGCAAAGTGGAGTGTTGAAAAGGAGGAAGCAGGGGAGCTGTACCGGTCGTCGACCAGCTGCACATATTAACCTCCCCCCAATTTATGTCCCCTTGAGAAGACTCTGAGGAAAATCTTCTGGACAGTTGGCAATCCATGTCGTCTGGTTAAGGCCCATCGTTTCTGTTCAACTCTTCTCACCTCTGATTTCCTTCAATAATGTTTTGTGGCTTATCTGCTTAAACTGAAATTGCTCAGCCCTTTATTATGGCTTCAACCACTCAGTTTGCCCCTTTTGTTCTGCCGTTTGTGACTTAACACACTTTTTTACTTGAGCAAACCAACAGACGTCTATCTAAGCTTAAATCTCCTCTTTCTGTCCAAACCATAAAAACATGAATTTGGTTTAATTATGCAACATTATTCCCTGTACAGAGCTGTGGCGTCTGCATGCAGCATCAAGTAGCCAGCTTATCAGTGGGAGCAGATGGAGAGCATCCATGTAAGAGGCTCAGTCTGGCTCCGTCTATGTCATAAGGAAGAGGATGACCTTGGCTGAGTCTCAGCCACAGTTCAGCCATAAGAAACACGCAGTTTCTGCACTTTTCCTCCTGTTGTCTTTCTGTACCTGTCAGCGTTGTTGCCTCACGCAAACTTATAAACTTCTCATATTCTATGTTTCTGCTGGAGACAAAAACTACTCCACTTGATCTAAGTCTGCTGTGCATCTTGCAAAGCCTTTATGTGCAGGTGTTTGGATACTGAACAAAACGGATAAGAATATGTTTTGACTTGTGCAGGTTCACTGAGGAACATATATTTTCTGTTTTTTTTTTTTTTTTTAAACACGATTGGCCCCTGTAAGCTTCACATACAAGCTGATTGTGAAAATAGTTAGCTACCCATATTTCTGTCAGGTCTGACCTGGACGGCTAACGGGGGAGTTTGGCTGTGGCATATTTGAAGGACTCAAACATGGAATAACTGATGTTGGGTTAGGCAGAGCATGCAGTTCAATTTTGGAACAGTGGTATGGGTCGTGAAGGGAAACAAGGCCGTACAGCTGTGCCGGGAAAAGAAAAGAGCTGACTTACTGGTAGCAGACAGCATTGGTTTGTTGTGCCCGGAAACTCGGAACAAGGTTCAAGAAAAACGACGACTGAGTGCTGAGCTGAGGAGAAACACTTCCAGAGTGATGATGTGAACAGGAAGCGCCGGTGATAGGGATGCTGGGAAGTGCAGTCTTAGAGGTTGGTAGAGCGCAACACATTCTCACACCTGAAGTGGCTAAAACTGACGAAGGGTGACCAAATGTTTGTGATGCCTGTGCCAGAGCGTTGCTTTCCGACGTCCGCGGAAAAAAGGAGATTTCACCGAATTGTGACCGTAACCCTCTTGCAATTTAACCTTCCCCATCCTAGCCTTGACCCACCTGCACATGTAAAATTTTGATTCTAGTTGTATCATTCCTCTCAAACACGGGAAATTTAGAAAGAGAAACTGGGATGCTCCACAGCACGTCGGAAACAAACGCTTGGTCACCCTTAGTCAGTTTTAGCCACTTCGGGTGTGAGAACGTGTTGTAGAGCAAGCGGTGGTGAGCAGGGGAGCGGGAACAATGACAAATTCCTGCATTAGTCATCGATAGAAATTTGACAGGGAAATGCTCAGGTCGGAAATAAACACAGCGCTATGTCACACTAGATTTCAATTCATTCACCCATCTTGGCGACGGGGAGGGCTGTTGTTGATTTGGCGCCCAGGAGAGAGCAGAGCACATCCCAGCTAGTAGAAGCTAACTGTTAGCATTAGCAACTCTTTAGTGTGGCTGAATTTCTTCAGGCTTGCGTTATTTGTGGAGATAGAGCAATAATGTTGCAGAGCGAATGGATGTAGTGGAAGAGTTGTGTTGTTAGCCAGTCAGAGGTCAAATGTCCGAATATCATGATTAGTAAAACTCCAATTCACGCAGTTTTTCGCTCCCCCCTCCTCCAACAAACTTCTACTTCCTGAAACCAGAGCACAATATATATATTTTTCCCCCCACAGAGATTGACTCACAAGTAATCCATCCATAGTCGAGACCACTGCAG
The DNA here is from genome assembly GCF_043380555.1 of Nothobranchius furzeri. Lineage (NCBI taxonomy): Eukaryota > Metazoa > Chordata > Actinopteri > Cyprinodontiformes > Nothobranchiidae > Nothobranchius > Nothobranchius furzeri. The sequence goes on from NC_091752.1 coordinate 30,825,812, forward strand.
ATGTATTGACAAAACAAGTGAACAAGAGCTTTAACATAAATCCTCAACACACAGTAAATCAAGGGTGTTTTTTTAGGGTTTCTTTAGCTGCAGTTAGAAATCTGGATAAAAGGAAGTGAAAGTGGGTATCAATGGATTTTTCAGCCAGTGAACTCTAAAAGCTTTCTTTGTGGCTTCATAGACTTATGCTGGGTGAGATAAGCGTCTCCATTTAAGAAGTAAAGAGGAATGAGGCGGTGAGCAAAGGTGTCCTGAGATTTGCACTGGTTATGTTTAATCTACTAAATCCAGTCAGTCATGTTTCAGCTGTTGCTCCTGTGGTGTCTGCATTGTGTGACTATTATTCCCTCCTGTTGACTTGAGAGCAATGTAAAACAACCATAAGACTGTATCACACTAATTCGATCATTATGGCACCCTGGCATTCAGACAAACCTGTATTTTTAAACTGCAGTTTTCATGCAACAGTTGCCATTTTTGCAAAGCTTGACATACATTAAGTGTTATATAATCCTGGAACCAGGGATTTACTTAGTGGAGCATGTGATGACATCATTGCAATTTATGTAAGCTTAGGAATCATGATGGAGTCATGTAAAACCACTAGCCTAGAAATCTAGACAAAGTAGCCATAGCAAAAGAGTTTGGTCTTCAGGTCAGCCTGTTCTTGCTCCATTGTAGCTTTAGCAGGTTTACCCTTAGCTCGACTGCGTTTAGGCCAGGTCAATCACTGCGCTCTATGTTTGTAGAGAAACGCTGGGTGGGCATAACGTTATTACGGTAGAACTTTTGTTTTATGATCATGGAAGATTTGCGATGGAGCAAAACAACAATGATGGCAGCAGCTCAATGATGGAACTCAGTTGAAATGGCCTTGGCATAAACTATAGACGATTTAGATTTGGGCCTTTTGTCTGAGACAAGCAGATGGAGGTACTTCTACTATTTCTACAGTGATTGGTCTTAGGGCTGTCCAATTTCGTGCAGAGACAATTTGAAAAACGACCATAGATTCGAACCCAACGACTGAGATCTGTCTGTGGGTCGTGGTCCACAGTAACTACTATTGAAAATATTTTTTGAATAGCAAATAAATAATGAAAATGAAGCAGAATTTTATTTTATTTTTATTTTTTTTACAGAAACACTTTGATTGTAAAGGCAATTATTGTAAGGAGACCCAAAAGTACCACACTAAAAGCTTTTTGATTGAAAGTCCCAGTTTCGACTCAGGGCCCCACTGCTTTCCATTTATTGTTTATTGTGTTTCCAGTTAGAGATATTTTTGAAGTCAAGGACAACCACGAGAATTGAAATGTGAGTACAAGAATGGAGTAAAACTGGATTTTTTTTTTGCTGCTAAACTACAAGTATTTGATCTAAGCAAAATTAAATCCCAGCTGTATCACTTCTGTAGAACAAAACACAAGATTAATGTTAACCAATGCAAATGAAATACACATTTTTGTTGCTATTTGTCGTGCTCTCATGCTTTTCAAATCCCTGTTGCACACATACAATTTTTAGTTTCATGGAACAAAGTCTAATTCTCTAACCAAATTCCTTTTTAAGAATTTCAGAGGTTTTCACACTGAGGAACAGAGTAATAAAACAAATATAATTACTCTTATCTTTTTGGTTTTAAATGCATGCCCTCCAAATGTACTGTATGGAAGTAATTGTTATAGATGGCCCTATTGTGTTTGCACATTTACTATTTAATATTATCCTCTTCATTATTTGGGCATCTTATATAATTGCAGGCTCAGATCAAGTCTGATTACACCTCAGTCTCCTTTATGGCTCACTTAGAAACATCCCACGAGACCCAGCATAAAGCTGTCAAGCCAAGCAAGGTTGTTAGTATTAGGATAAAGTACCCCATCCTGTTGGGATTCCCTTGGAAAAAAAAGAAAGCAGGAAAACAGTTAATTATTTTCATTTAACCCTCCCACTGTCTTCATGGGTGACCCCGCCAGGAAAGTTCACCATTGAGCAGGATTGATGGTTTATCCCTTGAGGTCCACGTGGTGCTCAGTCATGACAAAGTAGCATGAGGTGATCGGTAAACAGTGTACGGTAACTTGTATGCTCCATAGAAACACATCTCGGCTGAAGAATGATGGTGTTGCTGGACATTTTGCTCAGTTTTATGGCTTATTGTCAGACTGAACCAGGAAATGGGGAAAACAGAAGGCAACAAACTCCAGAGCTAGTGACTCCGCCCCCTAGCCAGTCAGCGCCCAGCCCGCTCAGCCTTGCTAGCTACCTCAAAAGAGCAGAGACTAAAAACAGGGAAGAAAGTAGAAGTAAAATACCGAACCGTGCCTTTGGGAGCAGTGGTGGGGCCGAGCTGCATCAGTGCGAGTTGCTCTGATTAGTGTTCCTGGAAAACTACTTATGGACTCACCCATACTGGCTCACAACGGGAAAGGCTGTTGTTGTTTTAGCGTCCAGAATCAGCAAAAGACGCCTAGGCTACCGTAAGCGTTAGCAACACCACTACACAGCAGATCTCCTCCAGGCTTGTATTGTTTGTGGACATAAAACCTCAACATTGCACGAATGATGTTAGTGGTAGTGTCGCAATGCTGTCAGCCAATCCGAGGCACGATGTCCAAATATCAGGAAATAGGACTCTAAATCTTGCTTTTCCATGCTGATCCAAGCAATTCTGGACTATTTGTTGCCCTGAGTGTTTGCAAGGCATTCATTTCTGCCGGATTCACCTTACCTTTATGATGTAATTTGTAATTAACACAATTTGTTTGTTTTTACTTGTGAGGTATAATGTTGTAGGGTCAAGCCCTAACCTACTGGTTTGTCACCGTTTAGCTTTTGTTTGCCCATTTGAACTCTAGTTTTTTATTAACTGTATTTTGGGAACTGGTCTGGGAACTGGTCCATTATTTTTGATTACTTTTAATGACTAGCTCGCTCTTTTGTAGTGGATTCATATTTGTCTCTGAAGACTTGAAGACTGTTATAATGAGCTCTGAAAAGGTCTCCTTCCTTAGCCCTTGGCTACATCCAGCTATGTGCAGCAGGCAACTCTAGTAGACCCAGACTATATAAGGCATGAACACTTAGACATGAAGACATGCCATTCTTCCTTTTGACAGATTTTATCCAGCGGGGAATGGTAGAGTAGATATTTGATGAAAACATATTGCATAAATAAAGCATGAAGAAGAAAAAAAAAAGGTTTCAACATTGCAGCAGCTTTAAAGATGAATTAAGAAAGCCAAATAAGCAATCCAGAAAAATTGCACACAAGCTGCAAACTGAAAACTTTTGGCTTTGTGCTGCCATGAAAAATTCTTTATTCCAAGTGTGAGAGCTTTTTCCTCCTGTTGATATTTGCCTTCCTTTTCAAATGCTATAAAATCCCTTTTCCTAGTTCAAACACGTCCTTTTCTTCTGTCTCCTTCTCCCATTGCCCTCTTGCTTCCTGCCTGCCTTCCAGGCACCATGATCCGGCTGGACGAAGATAATCGTGCACCCACGGTTGACAGCATGGACACCAAAAGGCACTCTGCTGAAAGGTGACCTCGAGACACTTCACCTCCCCACAACATTTGGTGAGTGAGAGAACACCCTGTCTGAAATGACACTTTATGTCTTGGCAGCAGTAAAGAATTTCCCCCAAGTTCGCTTTAGATATCTCAGATCCAATCCCCTAAAACATCAGACATCACATTTCATTATAGGGAAACAGTATTCATTAGCATTTATTGATTATTTTTGTTTGTTTCATGTAATTCTAGTGTGCCACATTTAGAGATTGAATTCAAATACTGCTAAATATCCCTGTTTTTTTATACCTGAATAACTATCTAGCCTCACGGATAAATGTGTGTGAATTGTTATATAGAAATTGCAAATGTCCACATTGTAGTTTGACACAATAATGATGCATTTAAAAAAACTAGAAACACTCATATAATAAAAATACTGGGCTGAACTTGGTTTATATTATAACAACATGGTCCACAGTAAGCTGATGTTCTCTACAGTACAAATCCCAAAGGAAATAAGATAAATCTTTAAATTGGGAAATGAAACCTCCAGTGCACAGCTGTACCTCTCTGGGTCTGTCTGTTCAGTAATCCTTCCACCAGAGGTCTCGTACACCGGAGCTCTGGCAGGATGCTGCTGACTGAACCACGCTCACTTATCACTCACTTAATCGGGGTTTCAGAATTCCATTTGGACTTTTGCGATATATTTCCCATCTCCCAGTTTAACACAGGTGCCGCATGCTTTGTATTACAGGTCATCATGGCCAGCAATTTAAAACACGCTCAGGTGTTAAAGATATTTAGTTAATAACTATAGAATTTGTGCTTAAACACCTCAAACCAACTACTGGTATAATATTAGAATAGATAGACAGAGGAATGCAATGACAGCAAAAATTGTTGCCACGGATACGATAGAGAGAGCTACATCATTCCCATATAAGTCCATGGGATTTATTTCCTTTGCGTTTTGGAGGTAAAACAATGATAGAAGGTTAAAAGTGGTGCAGTGGTGTTTAGTACTATATTATTTTAATCAGCAAACGGGTCTACAGTTGGACTTGGCATGTTCGCTCTATGCAGGTTTTCTCTAGGTCCAGATGCCTCCCACAGCTTAAAGCGTGCGTGTCATTTTAATTGGTGATTCGAAGACAACCTTAGGAGTGAGTGCATTTTGTTTTAATAATTCTTTTTTAGGGGGGGTTGTTTGTTTCCATGGACTGGCAACTAGTTCAGGGTGTACATCTCATTATACAGTGAGGAACATAAGTATTTGAACACCTTGCGATTTTGCAAGTTCTCCCACTTAGAAATCATGGAGGTCTGAAATTCACGTTGTAGGTGCAAAATCCTTCCGAAACACCGAAAATGAACTGCAGTTAATGCAGCAGCGGGGGCTGTTTGGAACTATTCGAAGCTACATGAACCACGTGACTCCCGCATTCCGTGTCGTAACTCTCTCTACAGCTCTGACAGAACCCTGCCCTCCTCTCCCAATGATTGGACAGGAATTCGAGAAACGTGATTGGTAGCTAAGACTCGTGCTCTCATTGGTTCCACCCAAGTTCCTCCCACTGACGCTAGAATCGAGACAAAAAGATCCGTAACTGTTGAGGTTTGTACCTGTAGAATGAAATGTGTGTTTTGAGAGTTTTGATTTCAAACTTGTACCTTGATTTTTTCAATTTGGAAGTCTGCTAGTTACAAAACGAAAGTTTCATGTTTCTGAATGACTGTTTGATGTTACAAAATGAGTAGTAAATGTACAAAATAATAGTTTGATTTTACAAAATAAAAAATAAATGTACAAAATACAATGCTCCTGTTACAAAACAAGAAATACAAGTACGAATTGAGAATTACAAGTTAGAAAACTAAAGTTACAAGTTACGAATCCAAAGTAACATGTGATGAAACATGTTTGAAGTTACAAAACTTGGTACAAGTTACGCTGGATATTGTCCCAATCCTAGCTCCATAAATTTCAGACCCCTCCATGATTTCTAAGTGGGAGAACTTGCAAAATCGCAAGGTGTTCAACAGGGGCGGCGTTAGGCCCGGCTACTTGGGCTGAAGCCCCGAATGTTTTATGAAAAGCCCCGGATCTAAATCGCGAAAGTAACATGCAGTACCAAAGTCCAACAGAGAGGGAGCAGCTGGCAGTAGTTTGTATACAGCCTGCCTGAGCCTCTACCACTGAAGAAGAAGCCCTTCAGCAGCCGGCTTCTTCTACACTCTCTGCCTGAAACTCATGAGTGAAGATGGACATAAGGGCGTTTTTTAGACAAAAAGTACAACGACAGAACCCCAGCTTTGATGAGACTGGTGTTGACTCAGGTTTGTGAGTCTTATTTGAAAAAAATTGTTGTGCTGCTGGTTTGCCTAAAGTTAGCTTACTATCAGGTAACGTTGTTGGAGAAAGAAAGGGAATATTTACTATCATCTCACACTTAACACTAGCAGGAACAATATTCTGCCCTGAATATGCTTAATATGTAGCTTCAGATTAAAAATTATGTGGTACAAGACAAATATATATGATGTTGACTAGTGCGTGTTACGTGTGTTGTGATTTTAAGTTGTATATTTATATACTGTAATTAGATAATTTAATTATCTGATTTTGTATATTATACAATCTAAGTAATCAATCAGAAGTGGTTGTTTTTATCATCAGGGAGTTTACTTAAACACTCTGTATTGACTGAGAGACAAGAAAAGAGAGTTGGGATAGTTTAAGAATCTTTAATTTCTATAATTATAAATTCTTACAATCTACCAGGACTATCTCAATGATGAATGCATATGGATTTGGATGTTTCGTGTTGGTGTGGGTGTGTGTTTTGTTCAGAATCTCTAGGCTGAGTAGCGGATCTGGTTGTTATGACTAGGCTACCACGAGGCTTCGATTGCTGATGACATGAGCCGCCATTTTGTGCCGTGACCACGTACCGTAGGGAGTCTCTCGTGTAGATCAGGAATTGCCAGGTCCTCGGACCTTCATGGGTACTGGAGCTGGTTGAAACAGCGGTCGCAGCACACAACGCCCGTCTGAGGATAACTCCGGTCGTAGTCGGCAGGTGTCAGCAAGTTCACTCTTATTTTGAAGGAACGTCGTCTCGTTGGTACAAACGACGGAAAATCTCCAGCTTGACAGATTTCAGCTCAAAGTAGGAAGTACAGCTGGCCAGTCTGCAACTTCTTAATGATGACGATGGAAATCCTTAGGAACTCGGATGTCCTGGAGCTGAGTTTAACATGTAACTGCTTAACATGGAACTGACGTGGAACTGACTTAAAATGGCGTTGCCTTCTTTTTATATCTCCCAGTTGTTTAAGAATCTTAGTAAACCAGATTGGACTACTTTCATAAACAAACCAGATTCTGCCCTACCACAGACGAAAGTTCTGATTGGTTGAAAACAATGTGTCATGCGTTTCCATGGTAATGCATATCAGTCTGTCTGGTGCAGCCCTGTTTATACATTTAAACACATAACTCATGACATCTTTATTTCACAGATCATTCACCTGATCATTAATGATCAACAAATGCTTTGATTATCTTATCACAAATAAAGTACTTTGATTAATCAATGAAAAGCGTTCTTCTTCTGTTCTTCTGTCTCTTCTCCTGGAATGTAAACATACTGAACCAAGCGTCCGACCTTGGCGATGGTACTGTGTGAAGGGGCAGCTGTTAAGGGCAGACCATTACAAACTTCATAACGCTACACGTGTGTGTGCACGCGCGCGAGTGTATGTGTTAAGCCCCGGATCTTCTTCAGTCCTAAATCCGCCCCTGGTGTTCAAATACGTATGTTCCTCACTGTAACATGGTGCGCTTCAATTGTCATCACTGTTCTAAAAAAGGCAAACATAGTAAAGGAATGAACAAACTAAACTGACATTTTGACTAATTATAGAAAACTGTTGTGTTATTCTTGTAACTAAAGACTGGTTTCTTTTTTTCTTTCTTTCTCTTTCATTCTTTCTTTCTTTCTTTCTTTCTTTATTTATTCATTTGCTTATTTTTAAGTCTGAATTTCTAACTTTGTTTTAAAGACTTAACGTAATAATTACGTAAATATATTCTCAACCTAAAGCCATGTAGACATTTTATATATGTTGTACATCAGTGTGTAATGTTAAGAAATCAGGCTTTTTTAAAGTGTATCATGTAGAATTTAATAGCAAACAGCCTGTGAAAATGTCAGTGTGCACTACATGTATAAAATAAAATAATCACATGTCCTGAGAATAATCATACTCAGAAAAGAGAACTATTATTATTATTATTATTATTATTATTATTATTATTATTATTTATTAATGATGATGAATTGTAATTGTAAAATATAATAAATATATAAAATACATATAAATAATAATAATAATTTGATGAGGAACCCATGTAACACTAGAACTGCCTTGGCAGTCATTCTGACCGTTTGTATTGTAATGAATCAAAAGGGGCATGTTACAACCCGGCTTGTGGGACTACAGCAAAAGGAGGAGGTCTGAACACAAGGTTAATGTTTTAAAGAGTATACTTTTTTATTAAAACCAAGCCTCTAAAAGGCCTCTCCAAAAATGCCACACAGGCAAGAGCTCTCAAATAGGGCTGCAGCTATCGAATATTTTTGTAATCGAGTACTCTATCGAATCTTTTTTTCGATTAATCAAGTACTCTAATAAATTACCCTTTTGTGTTTGTAAACCATTATATCATATATTGATGAGCCAAGATGGCGCCGAGTATGGCTGCCTCGTCGCAAGCTCCACCAAGTTCCAACATTACACACTCCATACTGTACATTAATGCCACTGTTTTGCACATACCAACCTCTGTACATTTTATATCTCTCATCTTATTGTTTACTTTATTCATTTGTATACTTAGATTAGCCATTTTTATATTTTACTTGTTTTTACATTACTGTATTTTTGCACAACTCTGTTGCTGTGAAGCTCGCACACAAGAATTTCACTCGCATGTACTGTACCAGTGTACCTGCACATGTGACGTGACAATAAAAGTGATTTGATTTGATATCAAATAGCATGTTATAATTATGAAAGACCTCTTAAAATGAGCAAGCAATTGCCAGTTATTCTTCAAGTTTTATTCAAAATTAGTTTGCAAAACTTCAGCACTTCAACTTTACTTCACAGTAAACAAATGCCTGTGCAAAAAATAAGTAAACAACCTGAGCCGATTTTCCCCTCGTGCGAGAATCTGCTAGCCTGCAAGCCAGACAGAAACTAGGAGGATAACGCTGCGAGCGGCTGCGGCCCAAACAGAACCAGAACCGCTCACGGCGCAAACAGCTCGCCGGCTGTTTCCCTATTGACACACGTCCGTTTGAATTTCTACACTTTTTTTTCTCACACTAACAAGGATTGCCAAAAGCATGTTTGCTGTGGTTTTGTCAAATTATACTGATCACAAAACATGTATTTACTTTCTTTCGTTTTCCTCCGCCACTCATAAATACCCGTGTCCTCCTGCAGAAACCCCGAGGGACAACAGACGTCAATAACACAATAAAAAGTCCGACGTGTTGTGTAAAAACTGCTATTTTTTTAGCACATTTTAAGTCCGACGTGTTGCTACCAGACGTACGGTGTGAGCTGAAACTGAGTGCTACAAACGAAAAAGTCGCAGAGTCCGCAGAATATATAGAAATACAGGCTAAAAAGCATTATCTTGTAGAGGCTCCGAGTCCGCTTGCAGAAGTGACATTTACAGGTGCTGCAGCACGGAGGATGTGGTGTTGTGGTAGGCTAAATCCATTTTACAGTTTTTAAACTGGACTACGTTTTCCACCTTACGACGTGAAAAATGGTCCCACACCTTTGACATTTTCTGTCTTTTTCGCCCTCCACCGGGGTCTACGTTGTCCGCCATGGCTTAAGAGAAAGTTAAGTTATATTCGCTACTCGCGTGTGCATTCAGTCCAGTGGGCATGTGCGTCACTTATTTCGGTCCGGGTGAAACATGACCCCGGGCGATTGCAAAGCCATGAATTAATTAAATATGAATTAAACGAATCCTCGAGGCAGAGAATTTGACTCGAGGATTTTTTGTACTCGAATTATTCGAGGTACTCGAGGAATCGTTTCAGCTCTACTCTCCAAGGTGCTCCCTCTGGTCAGCCTCAACTCCTGATCCTCCTGAGTCCTTCCAACTTGCACTTAGCAGCCTTTTTGGCTGCACAGGTGCAGCCACTCATACAATTTTCAGGCTGCACACAGCCACACCAATAATAAAGCAGAAGGGCTTCGACAGAAACATTTGAAGCAACCAATCAGCTGGTTGCACTGGCACAGCAGCCCCCAAGAGGATGGGTTCTTCGTTTTCTTCCATTAGCAGGGGTTGTAACAGGTGAACTTTCACAATCAAATTGACTGTGTATAGGGCTGGGGGTAAACGATTATTTTTAAAACGATTATTCTGACGATTATTTTATCGAATAGTCGACTATTCTAATGACTATTTAGAAAATTAATCTAATGATTATTTTTCTATTGCACAGTTAACAAAAACCAGAAAATCTCAAATAAATTCCTCAAAAAAATTGATAAATTCTTACTGTAAGAGAATAAACACTACAGGCCTTCCATTTTGTATACCACTGCGTTTATTGTGTTGCGGTTGGTTATGTTCTGGTGACGTGTAGAACTTGGGAGTGCAGGCTGCTGCCTGAGAGGTGGTAGAAGATGGAGTGTCTCCATGCTGCTTTGTTTTGGTCACTTATGTGCGTGAGGCGAGTGGTCTTACGGGTTAAACCAAACTCAGGTGATATTTTACACTAAACCGAAAACCCACAACACTCTAAATGTAATAAAAGGGAGATCTACACCACAAAAAAGATCAACTCTAAACCAAAACGTAACAGCTTATCCCAACGCAAGAAGCTGTTAGCGAAGATGCTAACAGTAGCTTTACCAACGTTAAGTTGAAGTTACCAAGTTTAAATAAACCAAAAACACCCAGCAGCAAACAGACCAGCACGGAGGAGAGACTGCTACCACCAAAACAGCTCTCCTCATGTCTGAAAGAAGCTCCTTAATGAAGGGAGAAGCGCTCCCGGTGATTTTCTACATCTGCGATAGACACGAAGCAGCGCATCTGACCCCGGAAGTTGTTGTCCGTTGCCGGGAGACGAAGGGGCAAAACAGGAAAATAATCTAGTAGAGGACGGACGTTGTTCCGGGTCTTCGGTATTTGGCGGAGATGTTAGTGAAGGCGGAGAAGAGGGCGAACTAGAGGAAAAACGGGCAGATTCCTCCTCTATTTACAAACTCCTGGGGATGCAACAAGTGGGCGCGGTGCGTCGACTTCCGGATCTGACGTCGACAAATTTTTAGAATCGAGCCGTCGACTTCGTCGAGGCTTCGCTACAGCCCTAACTGTGTAACATTTCATACATGCCAGAGCTGCAAAGTCTAGGTTGCACCAGCTGGAGGATTCAGATGCACAAATCAACCTTTTGCTCACTTATTGTTCTTCAACGCAGACATAAATAAACTGCCAAGGTCTCCTGCAAAAGCCTTATCTCTCTGCGTAAAACAAGATTTTTAAATGAAATGTTTGAATAATCTGTGCTTAAATCAATGAAACTGAAATGGATGTTGCTCTTACAATGATCCATTGCAGATCTTATGATCAGTATGTGTTTGATTTAACAAGTTAATCGTTATCTACACTCATAAACATCTTCATAAGATACAAGTTAAGGTTGAGGTTCACCTCACATAACGTTTAAAGATTCTTATTCACAGTGTTAAGAATCTTGTATCTGAAGGAAGGCGTGGTTTTCTGAGGAATGTTTTGGTAAAGCCTTCCAGACATGGCATATTCTGATTTGCCAGAATGGCCAGAAATCATAACAAAGTAGTTTGTTGAAACAAGAATTACTTCCCGAGTATTTCAGTTTCTAGCGGAGTTCCGAACTGGACAATTCGGAACAAGCATCCTGGAGACAAGCATCTCTTTTGACATACTGTAAAAAGCCTGTTTGCACACTGCAAGCTGACACAGCCAGACGGCTCCCTAAGAGCCACATCCACTTTGGATGCAGTCAAGCATTCCAGCTGCTGTTGTGACCTGGAGACATCTCAAGACTGGACGGGTCATATCGGAGTTCATCTACAAAATCCCGGTGCCGTGAGGTCCACGCGACTTCTGACAGTCCGGATCTGCTGGGGGTCTCTGCCAGGGTTTGTAGACACAATAGACTGCGTCTGATGCTGTTTTATTAATAATCAGCTCTCTAGTTTATAGCAGACAACAATTTCTTTTACACCCAGATTTCACAATTTCTTTCAGATACAAAGATTCTGATAAACATCTAACTTACATCACACCACCTACACATCACATTCCATCACCACTTATCCATTCCATCACATCTCATTATTCATATCTTGTCATGTATAGTCATTAGTTTAGAAAAGAATAAAATTCCTTTTCAGCTATACCTGACTGTCTGAATTAATACAAAGTGTGTTTATGGTCCCTGAACACGTAAAAGTAACTATAATCTTCAGACTAAACATTCCAAGATCAGATTGATATTTCATATTCATATGGAATCCTCACATCTTATTGGTCATAATTAATTTTCAGTCGTCACGCTATAAAGTGTGACCACCACAGTATCAAACAAAAACATAAAGTCTCCCTGACTTTTCCTAAAACTATGTAAATTTTCATTGAAAATGGATTTCATGTTTATTGTGCAAAAGATAGACACAATGTGAGAATTTCTACCTATTTGGTCAGAGGCAGACATTTTGACTGCTAGTGATTTTCTTGTCGGTTTTCATGGGCAAGATAAAAATTGGGCTAGTTTACGGTCAAAGAGCATCTGTAGTGTTTGATCAGTCTCTTCCTTGTAGTTTTGTTATTTTTGGTTTTTATAACTAAAATAAGAAAATGGCACAGAGGCATAAAAAATATGACCGAAGCAATGGCATTATGTATTCGTGGACCGTTAACAGTCCGAAACTGTCTATTTGGTTGAAGAAAAATTATTTAGCTAATTAAATTTAAGTAAATATTACTTGAAATTATAAACTTATAAGACAAATTTATTGGCCTTTAAATGCAGCAGTCAAATGACTGCTCACGGCCGTGTGTGACGGTAAAATGAGAACAATAAAAGGGTGTCAAAGACAAATATTAGCTATTGCAAAAAGGCTGATTAAGCACCTCTCAGGCACTGAATTAATATTTGAACCAGAAACAAAACTGGGGAGGGATTTTAGTTATGAGGCCCTAAATAAATATGAATTTACAGAAATCTATTCCATTTCAGTGATGGCTGCAGGGAAAACTCTGAAAACAAAACATAACTAGTGTGTTCAGAGCCTTTGGCCTCACATTTAAAAGATTTAACAAATCTAAAGCTGATTTTGTTTTTTTGTGGGTTTATCTTCACATAAAAATAGTTAAATAAACAAACGTAGAAAACGTTGCTAAACCTTTTCAAGCATCACAACAAATATGTCAAATTAGCATAAGTCTATGTTAAATTATAGCATTGGTTGGGGAAATAACTGATAATAATGGATTTAAGGTTGTATTTGTTGCAGTCATTTAAAATGTTAAAGCAAATGGCTAAAAGGGAAGGTTCACTTGTAGGAGTGAATGCACCCGGCCTGTTTGTTCACTGGGTTTACGGTTTGTCGCCCAGCATGCTCCTGACTAGTGGTACAACTGTGAAAGTGGTTAAAGGCACTCAAGCAGCAGCCAGACTTCAATCACTGCACTGCAATTTAGGTATCTGGTAACAGGAGCAAAAACATGGTTGCTCATCATTCTAGATAGTTTTGCTCCTGTTTTCTTGCCCGAGCTAACCAAACTAGTTAACTCTATAAAAACCTCTGCATGCTCCCTCAAAATTTTACCCTTATTTTTTATGCTTATCAGTCCATCGGTCCCAGCGTGCTTTCTATAATCAATGCTTATCTGGTTTCTGGTCAGGTCCCTGCTTACTTTAAGAACACCATAATCCATCTGCTTCTTAAAAAAAAAGAAAAAAAGTCTTGATTGACATAACATCTGCAATCGTTTCCAATCAGGTTTCCGCAGAGAGAGCTTTGTGCTTCTTAAAATAATCAGTGGAACGGAATGCTTTGTTGTAGAGTAGCATTGTATGAAAACGAAGGCTGAACAATTCTGGAAAGTAATCCAATTGCAATATTTTTTTCTTCAACATTGCAATTGCGATTTAAGATCAATAGATGTGAAAAGCACATGTGAGCTCATGTTTCTGTTCTGTGGGACAACAGCAGCCATGTTGGTTATGCTAGTTAGCTAACAAGCAGCAACAGAAAAAAAATATTATGGTATTTTTACCATTTAAACAAAAGTTAGAGATTCAGACAGAGGGCATTAACTAAATTGCCTATATTTGATATAGAGTCCTGACCCCCCCCCCCCCCCCCCCAGGTGCTTTACAACACAATCAGTCATTCACCCATTCACACGCATAGTCACACTTTGATGGTAATTTTATCAAAGGGCACTATTGGCATTGAAAATCGGTAGACGAGGCTGTTGCGGTCGGAGCTGTTGTGGAGGAGAGGTGAGAGGCACATCGAAGCACCGACTGACGGGAGGTCGCTTGGCTGGAAAGATTCCACCACTGACATCCTCATCTGTGACCCGGACAAGCTGATTCCCAAAGTCAGAGACTCTAGGTCAACTTTCATCTCACACCAAACCCTCTGTCGGTAATCTTGGTGTGACCTTTGACACCATACAATATTTTTTAAACAAACTTTTATTTATTTTTCTTTAAATGAGTAATTTAAACAAAGCAAATATTTTTATTTAAATCAATATATTCTTACAATGCACCATTTTAAGCTTCCTCCAACAATAGAACCAGCTGTTAAAATAACAGCATTTAAAAATAAGGGAACCTTAAATGAGTCTGTATTTTGTGATGTTGTTATGAGGACTAGAGTAAATCACTGCAGTTCCTTCATTCTTGAAACACCACAGAAACTGCTTATCATCCACTTCTTACTGTTTTTCTGGGAATCAGTCAGAAAAAGGATGAAGCGTTTGTTAGAATAAAAGGTGAAAACTGGTCCATTGGGACTTCATTAGCCAATTGGGCTTTGTATTAAAATATTTCAGGCATCATAAAATCATATTTAGTACTCAGCTGCAGTTTCTCAGAGACTCATATTTGTAATAGTTGATTAATACATCCATGGACTGAGTTCCCTCTGCTGGAAAGCTGTCCACATTTACTGAAATGCAGCTTTTATTCTTAAGCTACAGACTCTTTTACTAAAGCATGTTTGCTTGTCAACAATAAGCAGGTAAAGGATGGAATGAATGATAATTATTCCTTAATCATTGCCCAATGTGACCTTTTCATGTATGCACGTCATGTCATGTTCCTGTGTTTTGTACACAGGAAAAAGCCAAAGTGGTCATTTGTGTCCTTACCATTTCCTGCATTGTTTCCCATAATAACCAGAGAAAATACTATCATCATCTTCTTCTTCTTCTTCTTCTTCTTCTTTTTCTTCTTCTGCATGCTCAAATAGCCCGTGTGGGTTTTACCTGCAGATTTAATGGAAAAGCAGCTTGAAATCAGTTATCTTAGATCTGTGAGGACAGAAATATTCTTTCAGGAATCTGTCAATTCAATTCAATTCAGTTCAATTCAAAAATACTTAATTAATCCCAGAGGGAAATTGATTGCTGTAGTAGCTCAGAATAATAATAATAATAATCAAGTCATCAAAGAGTTATTGTATATTACAATGGCTGTTGGCAGGAAGGATCTCCAGTAGCGGTCAGTGTTGCAGCGAAACTGAAGAAGCCTCAGACTGAAGACACTCTTCCGTTGTCGGACAGTCTTGTGAAGAGAATGCTCAGGGTTGTCCATCATTTTCTTGATTCTCTGGAGAATCCTTCTTTGCATTATCTCCTCCAGTGGTTCCACAGTCGTCCCCAGAACAGAACCAGCCTTTTTTATTGGGCTGTTGAGCCTTTTCAGGTCCCTGCTTCTGATGCTGCTACCCCAACAGACGATGGCTGAAGAGATTACACTCTCAACAACAGACTTGTACTAGATGTGCAGCATCTTGCTACAGACATTGAAGGACCTAAGCATCCTCCAGAAGTGCAGTCTGCAGTGTCCCTTCTTGTAAACAGCTTTGCTGTTCTTTCTCCAGTCCAGTCTGTTGTCCAGGTGAACTCCAAGGTATTTGTATTCCTCAACCACCTCCACTTCTTCTCCCATGATGGAAACAGTGTTTGACTCCACCCTGTTTCTTCTGAAGTCTAAAATCATCTTTGTTTTGTTCACATTCAAGGTCAGATGATTGTTTCCACACCATGCCACAAAGCGCTCCACCAGCTCTCTGTACTCAGCTTCCTGTCCATCTCTGATACACCTGACAACTGCAGAGTCATCTGAGTATTTCTGTAGATGACAGGTCTCTGATTTGTACTGGAAGTCTGAGGTGTACAGGGTGAAAAGGAATGGTGAGAGTACAGTCCCCTGTGATGCTCCAGTGTTACTGATCGCCTGGTTTGATGTGCAGTTCTTCAGCCTCACAAACTGTGGTCTGTTTGTCAGGTAGTCTTTAATCCAGGCGATAGTTGAGGCCCCCACCTGTGTCTTCTGGGGTTTCTGGCAAAGTAAATCAGGCTGGATTGTGTTAAATGCACTGGAGAAATCAACATGACCCTGACAGTGCTGCCTGCTTTGTCCAGATGACAGTGGATTGGTTGAAGCAACTGGATGATGGCGTCTTCAACTCTGTCAGTCTGTCCATCGAGAGACAAACAAGATTTTGGATGACCACAACTCTTGAGAAACTCAGTGTGTCTTCTAAATGATGCTCTGTGTCTTTTTTATGGCTCCACTCTTGTCTATGGCACTTTGCGGATGTCTTCGTTAGACCAGCTGGTTTCTGTTCTTGTTCACTTAGTCAAAATGTTCATTTGCAGCATAAGTATTACAAAACGAGTCCAATTATTTTACCTGAAATTATTGAGATATGCTACTTGGGAGGTTCCACTCCAAGTGAAATGAAATATGTTGCCATATTCCTCCGAGTTAGATAAGTGGGAAAGAAGCATTTTTTAACCAGCCCAGTCGTTCTCTAAATTCTGGCAGTTTTAAGTTAGCATTAGCTTAGCATAAGCAATGTAAGTTAATTGGAACAGCTAGCATTTTTAACATTAACATTCTAAGCATCTGCTTTCAACCCCATTTAACTTCTAAAGGAGGTAATGTGTGTTCATTTGAATGTGATTTTTCACTTTTGTTTTCTGCTTGTGTGTAACTCGAATCAGAGAAAGCTCCGACGTCACACAGAGCTAAACTCATAACCCAGTCTGATCCCCCGCGGTTAAAAATAGTCTGAAGCAAATACCGGGCACAAAATAGCCACTTTGGTTAATATTCCAGATGAAGCACGTCTGAAACTGTGATCGTAGTCTGTGGACACTTCACTGAAGCGCGCATTAACTAAGCTTACGATAGCTTTCCAAATCCGTATGGAAGAGTGGTCACAACGTAAATTCCGTGAAACTCCCGCTATACCGACAATTAATTATGAGAGCCCATGAAAAGGAATGCCGTATGTCGAAGAGTTAATTTTCCTAGTGAATTTCAACCAACTTCTGGTACCGTCCAGATCCAGCTGGCATGGCAAGGCTAAGTTGCATTGCTAAAGTTGAGCACAGAAGATAACACAACTGAAGCTCCTTCAATCCACCGCAGCGAGTCTGCCTCTCTACTCAAAATCCCTTTAGGGTACAATTTTTGCTTAATAAACTGCCACGTTTATGCCAATAACTTTGAAAGAACAGCTGTTATCGCATGTCTTTTATTTTGAAGAGATCAGTAGAACAGGAAGTGATGCAATCGTGTCTTCTGACAAAATTCCTTCCATCCAACCAGTACCGACACCTACAGGGCGTGTGTTAATCCGGCAATTCCTCAAAGCTTCATTATCCAGTTTCCATTCATTTTTATCACAGAATTACGGTTTTTGTGTCATCCATTCATCAGGATGGCTGCAGACCAAGACAAATTATTAATGGATTTTCTCACTGACATGAGACTGGACATACAACAGCAGCTTTCCAATTTAAACCAGAATTTTCAGAATTTCGATAAGAGTCCAATCTTTGGAGAAAGCCTCCTGTCCTGGGCATGTTTTTCCTCTCACATCTGCTGATTCCCTTCCAGATTTGAAACAAACCCTGCAACCAGATAACATGATCCTTGACTCTGATTTCCAGGATGCAGAGCCAACGTCTGCTCCTGATGACCTGATGATTGATTCATCCGCCTGTGACAATGGTCCAGCGCCCTCTGGTGTCGAGTCTGCCAAACTGTTCTTGGGACAACTCTTGTGGCAAGGGAAGGCAGGTAAGCCTTATGTGCCTGTGACACTAGAACAGGTGCTCCCCTGTGACGCTCTTCTGGACACTGGTTCAGACTCCACTCTCATGTCCCGTTCTCTTTTCGACCGCCTCTGCCTAGCTGCTGGAGGAGGGGGTCGATCACTAGAACTCACTTCATGTGCGTTAAATGTCCGTGCTTTTTCTCCAAGTAACATGATCTTGTCCGGTCCTGAGTTAAAATACTCTGACTGTGAAAAAGCTTTGCTTTCTACCATGTGGGCAGTTAAACACTTTTCCAGCAACATCGGTGGACAGAAAATCATCATTGAAACTCAGCATCAGCCAGTGACCCTCCTTAACAGTCAACGCATCAGAGATGGTGTGGTGACCAATGCATGCATTGTGTCATGGCTGCTTGCTCTTCAGAGCTTCGACACTGAGGTATGCTACATACGCTCAAAACCGCCATAGACCTCTTGGCATGTGTTTGGCTGCGTGCCAACATTGCTCGGACAACGCTGCCGCATCAGTCCTACCAGCTAACCCTCCCCAGACCCTGCTGAACTCCTACCACCACTACTTCGACCAAGCTCTCTGTGCGGATTTGCCAACTGTGTACACTGATGGCAGTTCCTTTCGACAAAGTTCTGAACCTAGTTCAGGTGTGGGTGTCGTTTGGTTACACGCTAACCAGAAAGACTCCTGGTGCTACCAGTTGGGTCCTAAGACCTCACAGTTTGCAGAAGTGGCTGCGATCTTGATTGTTCTAAAACTTGCTACTGACCGTGGTGTCCGCGAGCTGGTGATCTGTATTGACTCAGACTACGCGCGTCTCAGTTTCAGTAGTCATCTACCCTGTTGGAAAAGTAACGGGTTCTTAACCTCTAACTGGAAGCCAGTTAAACATCAAGTCCTGTTCATGGCTTGTGATGCCCTAGCGACTTCACATGACATGCAGATTTATTGGCGTAAAGTCAAAGGACATTCCCGTGCACCCGGAACTGATAAGGAAATGAACGACCTTACAGACTGTCTTGCCAAACAAGGTACAGCTGTTGGTACCCCATGGTCCTTCAACCCCTTGTGGCTCCCAGGCCATGTGTCTTCTCAGTCGGACCCACCTCGCATGTGTATCGTGACTCGAGCTCAGGCCGCTAATGCGTCCACCCCTCGACCATCCGATGGATTTGTGTCTGTTCAACCTGTCTTTTCCGAGAACGACCATTGTTTATGCTGGGCAATGGCAGACAGATCAGGAGAATTTCTGCACTGGTTTCTTCTCACTAATCTAACTCTTGGGAATGTGGTAGTAGACAAAATTTCACTTGGAGGTGGAGTATTCCTTTAATAATCGGCTTTAGGTATTGGCCATCAGCAACACAATTCTTTAAATCGGCATCGGCCTTAAAAAAACATATTGGTCGGCCTCTAATTTGAAAGATTGAGATGCTAGCTGTTACCATTCACTTACATTGTTTACACTAAGCTAAAGCTAAGGGAATACTGCCAGAGTAGAATGACTGGGCTGGTTACAAAATGCTTTTTCCATTCTTCCATTCAAGGACAGCTTCGTTGTTGTGCATTGGCTGTGAGAGCGGAGGGTGGGGGGTTGCGTGCACTGGATCATTTTGCTGCTGTGTGCCGTGTGTGTGTGTGTGGGGGTGGGGGGGGGTGGGGGGGTGGCGGTGTACATTCGCAGACTGTTTAGCTGCCATGACAGCGGGGAAGGGGTCAATAGTTGCTCGCAGAACGTTTTGCTTCCATGCTCCTCTCATGAGATGGGGGGGGGGGGGGGGGGGCTTCGTAGCTGTCACACTAGAATTTCGGCCGTGGCTCAGCGCCACGCCTCAGCCTGTGTACGGAAAACTCTGGATTCGGCGGCTTCTGGATGAATGCACGACGGGTCATATTTGGTGTTGAATAAACTCAGAGCGGCAAACTTAGTAAATTATAAACTCCTACAGTAGCTAACTAGTTAACTAGCATATCCACTGATGAAAATAAACACATTTAGCTATAGTCACTCTCCATACAATGGAGGTGGGTGTGGATTCAAAGATCAAAACATTATATTGTTTTATAGAGATCAAAACGCACCATGCGGCAGTTCTTGGAATTAATGATTTAATTAAGAGAAGAATTTTAGGAAAAGTCATGAAATCTGAGAAACATAAGAGAATTACACTGATCTGATGGATCAAAATCACCTCCTTGCAGTTCTAGTGTTAACTGTATGCCAGTAACTTTAGCAATAAGTTCATGGAAAAGGTCAAATCTAACCACATGTGTTAGCTGCTTTAGGGGACACTGGTGAACTACTTCCAAACCATACAGTATGGTTACTGAAATGGAGAGGCCCTGCAGGTATGAAGTGAAGCCTCTGCGCTCAGATTGAAGAAGTCATGGGTATTAAAGTACGAAGAAGTACCACAGCTGGGATAGTGCAGAACCACAGCCGTGACATTGTGTCTGATGACTTTTTATCCCGAAGTCAGGGGCTTATAGCTGCTGTCATGTCGAAATGAAAGCTGTGTCACTCCCACCATGTATACCATAGCATAGCATAGTAATGCGATGTGACTTTCTTTCAGTTTGTACGAATGCTTTTTATTTCTTTTTTAATTTAGTCAGTGTTCTTATAATTTAGAAACAATATTTTATTGTTCTTTGAGTTCTAACAAACATAATATCTCGCAATAAGCTTTTATGAAATGATGGAAAATTGCCAATAATTTATCTAACTTTGTCTCCAGTCTCTCAGTCTGGTCTGGTTTTTGCTTTTAATCGGCTGATCATTTGAATGTTTTGTCCAAAAGCTGCATTGTCTCTAATTCCTGTTTCTTTCTGTCACTGCCTTTGCCCAAATGCAATGCGTCTCCTGGTTTTCCGGCATCAGGAAGATTGCTGTGTGCTGAGCGCTAATCTTTTACAACTTGGCTGCCATGGCACTTATTATGCCTTTCTGGTGCTTCTTAAATTTTATTATCACTTTGTAAAAGCTGTAAGTTCTGCACTTGCACCCTTGTGGTTATGTACTTTAGAGACGTGATAAAAGCTGCTGAAAGGGTTTATCTAATGAGAAAAAAAGAAACTTTACAGGCTTCACTGTATTCAGAGCTTATTTTTACTGGAAAGACAAAATCTTTGTCCAAAAAATTTACTTTTTATCAGCTCTGCTTTTAAAATATCTTCAATGTCACCCTCTCAAAAATAAGGTTAATAGTATTTTGAGCAATTTCCTGTAGGCTTAGAATGATTTACCAAAATTGAACATGTTTTACAATATGTCGGCACCAGCCGATATATAATGATAATGAAATCAAAAATAACAAAAAAAAAATTGTAATGCACTTTAAATTTCACTGAAATCTCAAAGTGCTAAATATTCCTTTGGAAAGCCTTTAGGCACATGCCCGGGCAGCTCGGTGCTCCTGCAGAATTTAATTTAAATCCATGTTTATGTTCCTGAATAACTACAAAAAAAATGCTCTAAAAATATATTTTCAGCTAAAATTTATTTAGATAAACTAGTTTTCATTATTTAAGAGTTGGTAAGTTAAATCATTTTTTGACTAACTTTTGTTAGATTTATGATTTTAACATGGAGCTGTGCACAAATTAGGATTTAACTGCCAATTAAATTCAGAGGCCAAAAATTTACCCATCTTAAGAAATTTTGTGCATCAACTGATGTTGGTGACAATTTAGGATTTAAATAAGATGGAAAATGTCTAGATTTCAGGCATGAAAATCAGCAGCACATATCGTTCTTTGGCTGACCATGACCTCTACATAACCGCGTCAATATCTGTTGACCTCTAATGGACTCTAATGGCAGGGTTACAAATGATAGATTTTGTAAAAGAATTTAGGCGAGGTCAGGGGTAGACTGGGACGAAAGTTCATCCTGTGTGTGTGTGTGTGTGTGTGTGCGTTCTTGCAGAGATTTCAGTTACTCTGGTCGTTTTAGCGGGGGGGGGCTCATGGAATTCTCTCCATCTCTTCTGCCATTGGGGGAGGGGCGATTGCCGGTAATACAATGCCACAGCCTGGCGAGTACTTTGACGGGGCATGTTAGCGGATCGGTCCACATTGGATAAACGCTCCACTGGGAAGATGCCTGGTGTGCCAGATGGCCAGTCCATGACTGGATGAGGTACAGTTATCTCTGCAGCGCTCAACACCATGGCCATCTTTTTTTTTATTTGGGTAAAACTTTCTTCTACTTTTACTTAGCTTCACTCAATCACAAAAAATACAAATAAATAAAAATCTTTCTTTATCTTTTCTTTTACAGTTTGTAGAAAATACAACCCTATACCTACTGCTGAGATTGTCCAGATGTTGTTTTAATCCAACATTTCTCTCCTGACATAATATTTTTATGCGTGGTTTTGATTTTTGGTGTCCTTCAGTCTGCCATTAGACGTGTTTTCCTGCAGGAACAGAAAATCTCACTGGAAAAATCTGCTGCATGTATTCCCAGTAATCCAAACAGTACCACCTTCTGCATAGGAGCTGAAGGAATCTTTAATAGATATAACACACTGCCCTTTTGGACTGTAACGCATAAACGTTGCTTTTACAACTCATATTTCTACACCAATCTCTGTGTCAAACACACAAAACTTAATTTCTCTGTATTTGTGTTGCAAATTTTTACATAAATTATTTAAAAACATATTCAACCCTTGGATCAGGTTGCAAATACTTTCCTTTATTTAGGAGATACATTTTATTGGCTGTGTGTGACTCAGTCACACTAGAAGTGTTGTGTAGCACTAAGAGTTATCAACTGAAGCACGACTGCCAGCCGAGGAAAAATAAGTTTAGTTTCTAAATATCTGTCAGGCGTCTGCTTGTATCTGCCAGCATATTTATGTATGCGGCCTCATGTGTTATGCAAAAAGTGTGTGTTTTTGCAAAGATGGGATAGTTACTGACTTATCTGTCCTGTGCAAAGTAGAAAGCCTGACACTGTGTATATAATTAAACTGCTGATGTATGTCCTATAAATTAGTAAAAATGTTATGCAAGAGTGACAAACAGCAGCACACGAGGTTAAACGTTAGCTACTTTGTGGGTTCTATAGGTTATTTTAGATTGCTACTTAGATTTTAATTGATTTACAGTGACTTTGTGTGTTGGGGATCCTTAAAGGAGAGAGTTTGGCTGGGTGTTGCTGGAGGTTATGGCTGTCAAACCGAGCTTGGTCAGTCGAGCAAAGAGGAAAGTGTGGCAGCCAGAGTGAATGGAGTGAGTGGGTGAACGGCACAGTGCTGAAAGTGTGACGGGTTCGGTGGAGCAGCTCGGAAACGGAGGAGTGGGGCCGTAGTGCTGGGCGAGGCAGGCATTTTTACTGAGAGACTTGAGTTATGATAAATACAGAACCTTCTCTCAGCAACAAGCCAATGTCTTACTGATGAGGATTTATCAGATTTTTAGTTTAAAATAATAAATTTGTCTCAATAGTTTGATTTTAGAGAAGAAAAGATCAAAAGAAGCACATTTGGCTTTTTTTAACATTATTCATTTATGCAGAAACAATACAGATACTTCTGTCCAGTTAATGTGATGAGTATTGATTACTAAATTAATTTTTAAGGGTTTGAAAATAGCATAGTGCTTAAAAGTTAGGCTTGTTGAAGAAAGTTTAGATATAAAAGCACTGAGTCTAATGTTGAGGGCTGATACCAACTTCAGATTTTTAAACCCCTGATGATACCAGTCAGAATTTTCTCTACAAAATCCTTTTTTTTCCATTTTCATCCGCTTATCCAGAGTCGGATCGCGGGGGCAGTAGTCTAAGGCGAGAGGCCCAGACTTCCCTCTCCCCAGCCACTTGGGCCAGCTCCTCCGGGGGAATCCCAAGGCGTTCCCTGGCCAGGTGAGAGACACAGCCCCTCCACCGTGTCCTGGGTCTACCTTTAGGTCTCCTCCCTGTTGGACGTGCCTGGAAAACCTCACCAGGGAGGCATCCAGTAGGCATCCTAACCAGATGCCCAAGCCACCTCAACTGGCTCCTCTCGATGTGGAGGAGCAGCGGGTCTACTCCGAGCCCCTCCCGAATGACCGAGCTTCTCACCCTATCTCTAAGGGAGAGCCCAGCCACTCTTTGGAGAAAACTCATTTCGGCCGCTTGTATCTGCGATCTCGTTCTTTCGGTCACTACCCAAAGCTCATGACCATAGGTGAGGGTAGGAACATAGATCGACCGGTAAATCGAGAGCTTCGCCTTCTGACTCAGCTCTCTCTTCACCACGACAGACCTGTACAGAGCTTGCATCACTGCAGATGCAGCACCAATCCACCTATCGATCTCACGCTCCAGTTTTCCCTCACTCGTGAACAAGACCCTGAGATACTTAAACTCCTCCACTTGGGGGAGGACCTCATCCCTGACCCGGAGAAGGCATTCTACCCTTGTCCGAATCAAGACCATGGTCTCAGATTTAGAGGAGCTGATTCTCATCCCAGCTGCTTCACACACGGCTGTGAACTGCTCCAGCGAAAGCTGAAGGTCACGTTCTTATTAAGCAAACAGGACCACATCATCTGCAAAAAGCAGAGACCTGATCCTTAGGCCACCAAAACGGATGCCCTCCACACCTTGGCTGCGCCTAGAAATCCTGTCCATAAAGGTTATGAACAGAATCGGTGACAAAGGGCAGCCTTGGCGGAGTCCAACTCTCACTGGGAACGAGCCCGACTTACTGCCGGCAATGCGGACCAAGCTCTGACACCGGTCATACAGGGACCTAACAGCCCGTATCAGAGGGCCTGGTACCCCATACTCACGGAGTACCCCCCACAGAGCTCCTCGAGGGACACGGTCAAACGCCATCTCCAAATCTACAAAACACATGTAGACTGGTTGGGCAAGTTCCCACGCACCCTCCAGGATCCCCCTAAGGGTATAGAGCTGGTCCAGTGTTCCACGGCCAGGACGAAAACCACATTGCTCCTCCTGAATCTGAGGTTTAACAATCCAACGGACCCTCCTCTCCAGAACCCCTGAATAGACCTTACCAGGAAGGCTCAGGAGTGTGTTCCCCTGTAGTTGGAACACACCCTGCTGTCCCCCTTTTTAAATAAGGGGACCACCACCCCGGTCTGCCAGTTCAGTGTGACTGCCCCTGATGTCCACGCGATATTGCAGAGCTGTGTCATCCAACACAGCCCCACAACATCCAGAGCCTTAAGGACCTCCGGGCGGATCTCATCCACCCCCGGAGCCTTGCCACAGAGGAGCTTTTTAACCACCTCAGTGACCTCAGCACCAGAGATTTGAGAGGTCAACCCAAAGTCCCCAGACTCTGCTTCCTCATTGGAAGACGTGTCGGTGGGATTGAGGAGGTCTTCGAAGTATTCTGCCCACCAATCCACAACGTCCTGAGTAGAGGTCAGCAGCACACCGTCCCCACTATAGATAGTGTTGGTAGTGTACTGCATGGTGTTCATTATGGACAATTCATGACTGGCACAGAAGTCCAAAAACAAAACACCACTCAAATTCAGATCGGGGGGCGTTCCTCCCAACCACACCTCTCCAGGTGGTCTCTGTAGGTGCTCTCTACAAAATAAAATACAAAGAAAGTTTTGCCCCTTTTTTTTACTTCTAAATGCCATGAAAATTATTGTAAAACCTTCCAGATAGAATATGTGTTATCGCCAGCTTGAGTTTGTTATTATTTATGTTCAATTCACAGGGAAAAGGTAGGTAATGGTACATTCATGGACAGAAAAAATAAAATCAGATTTTTGAGATTCAAATTGGTAAATCACCAACGTGGCAATGGCAAAACAAGCTAGCTTTGAAACACAGTCACAAAACTCTCCATCTCCATAATACATATAGAGCTAGTATCCTACTATGTTAGAATGTCAAAATACATTAAATAAATGTTTTAAGCTAGCTTATTTTGCAGATTTACCATTGCAGCTCATCATGCAGTTCTGCTCACCAGGTGATTTTTGGTGCATTTTGATTTTCTGTCTGCTACTGTGACCATGTTTGGTGTAAACGTAGTCATCTATCAGTGATCAAGATCATTCTGTGGCTGATTACATTCAGCACATCATTTTTTTCACTGTTTAAATCAAATATGTATTCATAATGATGACATGAATGACTCATTTTACCTAAATGCTGTCATCCACAATTGTTGTTTAATCCAATATTGCATCAAATATTTTAGGACATTATTAATTATTTTTACTTGTTAAATAGAGATAACATTCAAATATCTACCTGTCTGGAATAAAACTGCAGAGGAATTGGCAAAAAAACGGGTGTTCAGTTGATGAAAATTCATAAACCAGGTGATAACATTTTATCACATGCAAACACAAAAAACATGCATATGCTCTCAGGGGGTCAAGGGGGAAGGTGTCTTTTTTTCTTCTTCCTGGAAACATGCCTTCAAGAGACTCTTAAAGGCAGAAAGAGCTGTTCTGCACTGATGTTCTTTCGGTTAATCTTTCTACTACCGTGGAAACACAGGTGAGAGCACTGGAGAAAGTTTACCCATGTATGATGGAGCTAAACGAACTGGGTGATGTTTTTTGGTCTGTTGGGTTGATTGAACAGTGGACTAGTATGTTGTTATTCACTGGTCAAACATGAAATATTTGATCATTTCCGAGCACCGCACCACACTGATGATGCTGCAAGGTTTAGAGGAAGAGCCTTGCTGTAATTGAGGTTTACCAAATCTTTCACCAGGACTGCTCTGGCATACTGAGTGACAAATGTCCTGATACAAATAAATAAATAAATAAATAAATAAAACACTGTTAAGGGTCGAGTGGTATCACAGAGAGACACATTTAAAATCAGTGAACAAACAAGTTGACAAATCAATACGGATCGAGGACATGTGCTCGTGGTCTGCAGAGAAGAATGTTTAATGTAGATTTAGAGTGAAATGTTCCAACAGCTTTAGGACAGGAAGCCAAAAAATAATTCAAGTATATTCCCCTCAGGAAGACCCAGAAAAAGGTCAGTGAAGCACCACAATCTTTGTGACATTTGCATTTAGCTCAGCGTTTTACTCTTTTTAAGTATGGCCCCTTAGAGTCAGCAGCATGGTGGTGGATACTTAGTGTTGTCAAAGGAAATGTCACAATATATCCCTGAGCTCAAAGTAGTTTACTCCAGGAGTTCCTATCTATGGTGTCTGCACTGAACCATGTAAGCCAGACCTACAGCTGGAGCACAGCGAGGCCTGCAACTCTACTTTTTCATTTTAACAAAACTCGTTTTAACAGGACACTGCATGCTTGAGTCATGTTTCTGATCTTTAAAAAAGATCCAAGATACAAGCTTCCAGTTTCTCCCAGATTACTTAAAAAGTGGAGGAGTAAGAGATGAAATAGAAGCTGGAAAGTGAGTTATTTTCACATCATCCTTTGAACTTCTGTCTCAGCAGTTTAGCTATGTGGTTTACACAACTCCGTAGGAATTTTTTCCCTTCATAAAGTCTGTGATAGAGATCAAGACAAATGCGTCATGATGATGTGGTGAAGAATCTGCCAGCTGTATCTGCTGGGTATTCTATCTTGGGTGGATATCGTTATGAAGATAATTTTTTACAGCTTCCATGTTTTTGACACTCCTGATAGCCAGGAAGGAATGAGGGCTTCTGAGCGGAGCGCACAATTATAATTAACAGGCAACTTCCCAGGTGCAGTATTTAGAGCACACGTCACCCCTCTGTTCATTGAGCTCCACTGGCCACCGCTAGCAGCACGCATCAAATTCAAATTGCTAACACTAGCATACAAAGTCCGAGATGGTACGGCTCCCATCTACCCAGCCCTATACACGTAAAACTTACCATCACTATACACGTAAAACTTACCATCACTATACACGTCAAACTAACCAGCCCTATACACGTAAAACTAACCAGCCCTATACACGTAAAACTAACCAGCCCTATACACGTAAAACTAGCCAGCCCTATACACGTTAAACTAACCAGCTTTATACACGTAAAACTAACCAGCCCTATACACTTAAAACTAACCAGCTCTATACACGTAAAACTAACCAACCAACCAGCTTTATACACGTAAAACTAACCAACCAACCCACCGTATACATGTAAATCTAACCAGCTCTATACATGTAAAACTAACCAACCAACAAGCTCTAGACACGTAAAACCAACCAACCAACCCACCCTATACACGTAAAACTAACCAGCCCTATACACGTAAAACTAACCAGCCCTATACACGTAAAACTAACTTTCCCTTTACACGTTAAACTAACTAGCTTTATACATGTAAATCCAACCAGTTCTATACATGTAAAACTAACAAACCAACTAACCAGTTTTATACACGTAAAACTAACCAGCTCTACACACGTAAAACTAACCAGCTCTATACACGTAAAACTAACCAGCCCCATACACGTAAAACTAACCAGCCCTATACACGTAAAACTAACCAGCCCTATACACGTAAAACTAACCAGCCCCATACACGTTAAACTAACCGGCCCTATACACGTAAAACTAACCAGCCCTATACACGTAAAACTAACTAACCAACCCACCAAATAGACGTAAAACTAAACCAGCCCTATACAAGCAAAACTAACTATCCCTTTACCTGTAAAACTAACCAGCACTACACAGGTAATACTAACCAGCCCTATACACGTAAAACTAACTTTCCCTTTACACAAAAAACTAACCAGCCCTATACAGGTAAAACTAAACAGCCCTATACACGTAAAACTAACCAGCCCTATACACGTGAAACTAACCAACCAACCAACCAGCTCTGTACACGTAAAAGTAACCTGCTCTATACACGTAAAACTAACCAACCAGCCAACCAACCCACCCTATACATATAAAACTAACCAGCTCTATACACGTAAAACTAACCAACCAACCAACCAGCTCTATACACGTTACACCAACCAACCAAGCGACCAAGCAACCCACCCTATACATGTAAAACTAACCAGCCCTATACACGTAAAACTAACCAGCCCTATAAACGTAAAACTAATCAGCCCTACACAAGTAAAACTAACCAGCCCTATATACGTAAAACTATCCAGACTCTTCTCATGCATCGTTCCACAAATGTGGAATGACCTACCAAGCACTACCAGAACAGGGGCTTCCTTTTCAACTTTCAAGAAACTCCTGAAGACCCTGCTCTTCAGAGAGTATCTTCTTAACTAGCAACCCCCCCCCCCCCCCCCCCCCCCCACTGTCTACTTCTTGTTCCCTCCTATCCATGATTAATGTCAATGTTGTTGTTGTTATTGTTGTTGTTAGCCTCAAGGACAACATGCCGATTATCGCTTGTAAGTCGCTTTGGACAAAAGCGTCTGCTAAATACATAAACATTTACCAAAGCTTCTACAGAGGAGCCCAGTATTTTAAATACAAGTCTGAAATTTATAGTCAGTCAACTATCGTCAAAGGAGTGGGGCACAAAAAAAAATATTTTTAAAATATAATTTCTGATAATAAAGTGTCATTAGTCATCATCACACACTGGCGAAATGACATCTCTTCATTTGATCTGCATGGGGAGCGGTGAGCTGCAGCAGTGGCTGAGCTCAGGAACTATTTGGTGGTTTAACCCATTTTTAAAGTCTTTGGTATAATGGTAAATGGCCTGTATTTGATACAGCGCCTTCTAGAGTTCTGGGACCCCCCAAGGCACTTTACAACACAATCAGTCATTCACCCATTCACACACTGATGGTGATGAGCTACGATGTAGCCACAGCTGCCCTGGGGCGCACTGACAGAGGCGAGGCTGCCAAGCACAGGCACCACCGGTCCCTCCGACCACCACCAGCAGGCAAGGGGGGTTAAGTGTCTTGCCCAAGGACACAATGACAGCAACAAACTGAGTGGGGCTCGAACCTGCAACCTTCCGATTACGGGGCAAGCACTTGACTCCTGTGCCACCGTCACCCTAGCAGTCCTTTGGTATGACCCGAACCTCGATCTCCCAGTCCCATGATGGACATTAGGGCACTGAGACGGTCACTCTGAATTTTCCATGCAGGCTGAACATGAAAATAGTCTCCTACTCCTATCTCCTTCATTAGCTTCTGATAGAAAATAGATGGTGAAAAGCTAGGATTTGAAAAGCCTGACAGATCTACGTCACAGCGTCACTTAACATTCATGGACTCGTGACGGGGAAGGCTGTGGTTTGTTTAGCGTTCAGGAGACAGCAGAGAATGTCTTGGCTAGTGGAAGCTAACTGTTAGCATTAGCAACTCCACCACATGGCGGAACTCCTCCAGGCTTGTGTTATTTGTGGAGATAAAACATCAACGTTGCAGGTCAGTGGTCGAGTTGCGTTTCTGTTATCCCATCCAGGGCGAGATGTCCAAATATCAGGAAAAATTAGAAAAAAACTCTGTCATCAGAAGCTCAGCTGTGATGTGGCTCACTTCTAGCTCCTAGAAATGGTGCACCTGTGTTTTTTGCCACCCGAGTACGACTTAAAGCACTCATTCCTACTAGAGACCACTGCAAATGCATTAATTAAACAAGTGTGCCACACCTTTAAATATTGGCATTGGCTCAGTTCATCTATGTAGGGCATTCTGCTCTGTTCTCTCATCCTACAGAGTGTCACTGTTTGAAATGGGATGTTGAGGATATTTACTTTATCTCAAAGCACAGTTGGCATCTCATTTATTTTCTGTCATGCTGTACCTTTTTAATTCTCATTTTGGATATTCCCCTTTCAGTCATATTTGTGTTCCCACTCCTCTGTTTCCTCTTTTTCTCTTCTGTGCACTTCATTTTTCTCTTACCAACACATGAACAGCGTGTTTGTGTGAGTGTGCATGCGTGCATGTGTGTGTGTGTGGAGGAAGAGACGAGAGCAGAGGGGGTCATTGAAAAAGCAGTCCTGGTGTGATACACTGTGTAAGCCGTAATTCTGATATGTTGCTCCTGTGTGATAAAAAAGTCATTTAATTCAAGGGAACATCTGTCTCAGGGACCGTTTTTATCTTTTCCTGTGTTTTCTGAGCTGAAATGAACCAGGTGCTCATTAGCCGAGAAAAAAGGACAAGTAGGAAGTATCACCTCATTTAACACATCTACCAGATACCAGACACTTTTAACTTCTATGTTTTGTTGTCCTTCACATTTTTTGTACTGAGAAATTAACCAGTTCATCATGTTCTTCCCTTTCATGTTCTTTTTTTTTCTGACGCTAACATTTGATTTGCTTCCAACTTTAGCTTCTCTTGGATCTAAACCTCTCCCTTTTTTTTAGGTGTCAAGGTGTCTGAAGATTCAAATTGATGATTCTGGCTTTAATTAGTATAGCCTGTTTTAGTGATATCAGTGATTCTTTACAGGCTATGCTAATCTGTGCCAGAATCAGCAATGCAATTTGGATGGATGCATTTCTCCATGGCGTGACTTTTGACAGTGTTCTTGCTCTACTGTCGTTACCTTTAATGTCTCATTTATGGCAGATGAGGAGTCGAAGCTTTGAAATGTATGTAAGAGAAAATGACCCCTCTTGATATACAATTACCGCAAAAGAGCTTGTGTCAAGTTGTATGTCTGCGCTTAAACTATAATTTGTTAAAACGAGAATAGAAAAACATTCTCGGTGCCCTATGACTTTATATGCTGCACATATGCGTCCTTTGCTGAGACTGTTGAACAAAGTCTTAATGATAGTGTAAACGTCAAAGATAATGGCAGCGGATCATGTTATGAGGAAAGTGACACACAACACAGGTTCTGTAGCTGCTTTTAGGTTCTTCTTGTTGCTTTTGTCCTAATTAGCCTGAGATCTGAAAGGTGCTTAACCTGTACGAAGTTAATTTACACCATGCCAATGATTGAAAAAAAGTTATTACTGCTGCAGGGGTGTATTTGACCTCTACAATGAGAAATGATTAGGATCAGTTCAGTCTCCAAAGAAAAAGAAATAAATTATCACAAAATGAGCATTATCCGTATGCGGAGACAAAGCTGTTCAGTGTCATTTGTGGCTTCATTTGGATAAATTAATCATGGGAAATGAAATGCTAATGCAGTTAAAAGCAACTAATGACTTTTATTAGCTCAATATAATTGGTGATATTTAACTGACGCACAGCCTTGACAAACAAGTGTCATACAAAACAGCGAGATGATGTACCAGTTTAGCAAAACTCAACTGTTTGTGTCTGCATCTGTTTTCTGACATCTGCCCATCAGAAGTCATTAGCTGCCTCTCTAACCCATAATCCTCTCAGCATTGTCTGATTTATTTGGCTGCAAATATTTTGTGCACATACCACGGCAAGCTGCTCTTCCACTTTCCTGGTTACTATGGTGACCAGTCCCACCCTGTCGAGTTGTTAATGGACTCTGTTCATGGTACTGTTGACCACTCAGGTCTTTACATTATCGTTGTCATGCATCTATTTTCACACAGTTTCATGTAGTAATTTGATTTAGGATAATTTTCTTTTTAAAATTATCTGTCTGATAAATTAAATGCTTTTCTTCAGGGGACAGCTTGCTTAAATCTTGACAAAGATGCAAAGTGAAAGAAAACACTGTGCCACTTTTGCTAAAACACTTTTTATTCTATATAAACTATCATGAGAAGAGTCTTTGAGTTACGCTCGCATGCAGGTGCAGAGAATGCTAACTGGGACTCTGAGGAACTGCCATTCTGCTGCGACCTTTGATTGGCAGGGGAGCAAATGGCACCAGCATCTGGAGGGTCTCTGATCAGACCCTGAAAAAGTACACATGCAAAACAGTACTCAAACACACTGCACACATGCTCACACACACACACACACACACACACACACACACACACACACACACACACACACACACACACACACACACACACACACACACACACACACACACACACACACACACACGCGCGCGCACCCACACATCCCGACACACTCTTACAGAGTACAAATGACCTCCCCATCCCTCACGCCCCTTTTCTACTTTCTCTGACTTGAAGCCAGAATATTAATCCACCTCATATTCTCATGATCACCCTAAGTGATTCTTTCATGTATGAGCTATTAAGCTTAATGTTGTAAGTAATTTCCCATTGGTCATTATTTAGTTTTGCAAGGACAAAGTTTCCTTGTATCTCAAATTCTCACATCCCCACAGACAACATGCCCAAGAATCAAGGTGATTGATTCCACTTTATTAGTCTATTGCTCACTGTGTCATGCCATCTACATCTGTCCTGGTGGATACCCTTCATTTGTGGTTAACAATTAACTTGTATGTTTAAGATTCAGGCCCTCTGTCTGATTGTGTTTAAATCCATTTATTTCTGCCAATCACACACACACACACACACACACACACACACACACACACACACACACACACACACACACACACACACACACACACACACACACACACACACACACACACACACATACATATCTCCCTTCCGCGAGGGCCACTATCCAGGGTGTTTTACTGTTTACCTGCTTCAACACATCTGATTTTAATCAGTAGGTGATTAGAAGGCTTCTGCAGAGCCTGATGAGCTGCTGAACAGGTGAATCAAGTGTGTTGGATTAGGGAAACAACTAAAACATACTGAATACCAGCCCTCGGGAAACGGAGTTGGGTATACTGATCTACGTGTTGTAGTTTTTGAGCTGGACAAGTGCCTGTGTGGCCCAGATGCAAAACAAATTGATCTAACTAAATGAATAAAATGCTGAAATCTTTTTTTTCTTCACTTTTTACTTACAAATAATTTAGGGTTTCACAAATCACGAACTATGTTTTAAGGACTCTGGACTCTGAACCATTAGTGGGAAATGAGCTAGTCCATGTTTGATGTGTCCAGGTTGTTGTAGTTTCATAATAAGAGCAGATTAAAGATTCAGGGAGTGAAACATTGGTCATAATTGCCACTTAAAGTACTAGTAACATTCTAGGATTTATTTATGTGCATATTTGGTTAATTTTCCATGATGTCAACATCCCATTGAAAAAAATATCCATACTCTTTTTGCAAAAGTTTTTTTTTTTCTCATTTAGTAGATATTTAGGGACAAAGAAAAAAGTAAATCACTGACTAATATCTGAAACAAGTCAGATCTACTGCCGAGGCTCTCTGTGTCTTTCTTTTTTTATTGAGGTTTTTGTGTGTTGTCTAAATATAACATTTCACTGTATGCCTTTTATATTTTATAAGTATCTTTAAAACATATAGTAAAAATAAGCTTTTAGAGGTTCCTGGGAGATAATTTTGCTTCAGCACCCCTAAAAATGGGCTAAAACGCCTATGAAATATATCCTCCAGTGATCCCTTTATCCCTGACAGTGTATTTTTTATTCCTTCATTTGTCTCATAAGTGAAAGTAATGTTTAGAATGAGTCATGCATAATTGTCAATGTTTTCAGCAGTCTGCTTGTAATATTCCATATGTTATTTAAAACAAATGCAAAAAAAGAAAAACACATTTCCTTAAAGTAAAATCATTTGTTTTGTGGAAAAATAGTACCTTTGTGCTTTTTTTGTAAAAGCTTGTTTTTGTAACAAAAATGTTACTTCTATTTATTACTGTGTTGGATGCTCTTGCTGTGAATGCTTAAAGAGCAAACTGCAAGTTCATTTTATTTTAATTTAGATGTTTAGCTGGAGGGGTGAGGGGCAGAAAACGGTAGGATTTGGAGCCGAACAACAACACGACTTATCCACTAACTCCACAACGTTGATGTTTCATCTCCATAAAAACACAAGCCTGAAAAGTCAACTAGACTCATATTTGTATACATTTGCAGTAGTCTCTAGTAGAAACACATGGCTTGTAAGTCATTTTCTGAGGAAAGAAAGCTCCGGTGCACCTGTTTAAGTCAGCTGGAGGCAGTGCCGGATTATCATTGCAGGAACCCCTGGGCACAATGTGCTTACCCCCCCACCCCCCCCACCCCAACCCTCTCCTCTCTCTCTCTGTCTCTATCTTCCTCACAGCACTCCTGTCTTCTCTTCTGTCTGTAATAGCAAAAATGTTGTCAATCAGTGGGGGCAAGTGAGTCTGCTGTAAAAGAGATCCCACTGTCAAACAACAGAAAGTAATGCAGGATTATGTAAAAGATTATACAGTTATTGAAAAGTTTTTAAAGGTGAAATATCTGCATGTTTTTTGTTTGTGTCCAGTCTCGTTTCTCCTCTTGTCTCCTGTTTCCTTCCTCCTCTTGTTTCCTGCATCCTTCCTCCTCTTGTCTCCTGCGTCCTTCCTCCTCTTGTCTCCTGCGTCCTTCCTCCTCTTGTCTCCTGCGTCCTTCCTCCTCTTGTCTCCTGCGTCCTTCCTCCTCTTGTCTCCTGCATCCTTCCTCCTCTTGTCTCCTGCGTCCTTCCTCCTCTTGTCTCCTGTCTTGTCTCCTGGCACATGTCCATCCTCATCTTGTCTCCTGTCTCCTTCTTCCTCTTGACTCCTGTTTTCTTCCTCCTCTTTTTGTCTCCTCTTGTTGGTCTCCTCTCTTGCCTTCAGAATAACTGCTTTCTGGCCTTTCTATTAGTGAATTCATTTACAACGTCATCAAAGTCCAGATTCCTGACAAGCTGAGATTCAATAGCCATCAGTGACAGTGCACTGAGGCGCTGTTGAGTTTGTGTTGTTCTCAGTTAATTTTTTATTCTTACCATTTGTGAAATGACCGTTCCCCTTCACAATTTGTAACTGGTACAGTTAGAAAAATCTGCAGGGCCACAAACACATTAGGGAAGATGGACTGTAAACCATTTTTTAGCACGAAAACGATCCTGATTCTACTGATATTACATTATCTATGTGGACTCTCCAGGGATTATTTAGAGCTGAGAGGCGCAGAGCTCTGATCGTTGATGCGCTCCAGACAGATGCATTCTGAGCACAGCCAGTAACATTATCAAAGTGTCGCCACCTCAAAACAAATTTAACATGCAATTGTTTATGTCGGCTCATATCCTTTCATGCTTTCTGTCTTGTCCCTGATGCGTTTCACTGCTGTGGAGCGGAGCACATCACCTGTTTTGTCCTCCGGTGACTTCACCACACCAGTGTGGTCAGCGCGCGGAGCGCACTCCGCTATATTTGCGATCGGTAGATCTTTTTGAACTGCAGATCAAAGGTAACTCATGAGGTGAAGCAGGTAGCAGTTTTTCTTTAGGATTGAGAGGAGATGCAGGAAGATGATAGAGACAGGACCAGAGCCGTGTCCAGGACTTTTAAAATGGAGTGGCCCATGTGGGGCACTTGTTTATGCATGGGTAGCACCAATGGTTATACTCATTTTTGTATTTACACAAATCGTTTCTTTATTTTTTTTTTTATTTCTTTAAAATGTTTGAGTTTCACATTACACAATCACCATTTTTTCTCTTCATCTTCTAGTTTTGTGGTGGTTAGCAAGTCACTTCTTGTTGCAACTGGAGCTGAGTGGGACTCTAAATACTATTTATGTGCATATGAAAAAATAATAAATAATAATACTACAGAAATGTTCTGTGGGCCTGGGCTAGAAAACAATGTGAAAGGTGCATGCATCCACACACCATTTTGGAGTTTACAACCCAAGCCTTTTGTTGACAATGTAAAGTCAATTTGAACTGGAACTTAGTGGGGTGGCACCTGGGGTGGCCAATCAGATTCTAAAGGGTGGCATATGCTACCCCAGGCCACTCCCTGGACACGCCCCTGGACAGGACAGAAAAATAGTCAAATAAAAACAAGTTAGTTTTTGTACCTGGTGGTTACAACAAACAGACACCATTGAAGGTAATCAGAAGTGAGGAACAGAAAATGTAATTTTTCTTTCAATGTTTAGATCAGCAGGAACTCTGAGAGGCTGCAGGCGCACCAGTGAGTTTGTGGCCGCTGCGCAGGGGGAGGGGGGAGACAGCTGAAGCAGGGGAACAGTGAAGATGCAAAAACTACCGTTGTTAAAAGAAATGTGTGGTAACTTAGAAAATGTGGGCACAATTTTTATTTCTTGTCCACTTTTTTCTCCAAAGTTAAGACTGTTGCACACAAAAAAAAAAGACTGCTGCTCGCGTGGGCCCCCTTGTGGCTGTGGGCCCCTGGGCCTGTGCCCAGTTTGTCCATATTATAATCCGGCTTTGGCTGGAGGAGAAAGTGATAGAACACCACAGTATTCTGAGTCATATTTCCTAATATTTGGACATCTCGCCTCTGGTTGGTTAACAGCAACACAACTCTACCACTGACTCTATTTGCTCTGCAACAACGATATTTTATCTCCACAAATAATACAAGCCTGAAGTAGTTCTTCCATGTGGTTGAGTTGCTAATGCTAACAGTTAGCATCTACAAGTCTCTGCTCTTCCCTGAAAGCTAAACAAACAACAGCCTCCTCCGTTGCAAGTCACGATGGGTGAGTCCATGAATGTTAACTGACAGTGATTTGTAGAGCTGTCAGGATTTTCAAATCGAAACATTTCACCATATATTTCTATCAGACGCTAATGCTGGAGGTAGAGGCAGAAGACTATTTTCATGTTTAGTCGGAATGACAAACTCAGGGTGACCGATTATGTAATCAGAAATAACGAAAAAAGTTTTTTTCATTGATGTTGACCTTGAGGGAGCTCTGCCGTGTTGTGGAGTTGCTAATGCTAATGGTTAGCTGAGATGCACTCTCCTCTTTCCTGGATGCAAAAATCAATCAATCAATCAAAGCTGCCTGTCGGGAAGCCCAAGGCACTGAACACGGTGCATGAGAACTTTGAAACACGATGAATAAATCGATAATAATGTCATGTTCTGTGTCCCTCTGTCCCCAGCCTCCTCCAGGTTCTCCTATTATGTCCCATGATTATTCCCTCCTGCTTTGTTCTTTCCCCATTTAGTTTATTGAATGCACCTGCCTTCCCTCCAGATCTCACTCGCACCTGTCACCTGTTCCCCTGTATACCTCCCTCTGTGTTTAAAAGCCCTGTCTTGTCCCTCAGTGTTTGTCGGTCCATCGTTCTGTCTACGCTGTTCTGTTCCCTCCCGAGTTTTGCCCGAGCCAGTGCTCAGTTGTGAGCTTCTGTTTTTGTTTTTGGATCGCTCGATCAAGTCTCCTCCTATAAATAAAGGATTTACTAATTTACATCTGCTCTTGTCTAGTGTGTTCTGTGTTTTTGGGTCCTAACCTACTGCCCAGCGTGACAAATAAAAGCAAAAGCAATAAACACTGCCTTTCCCAGTCTTGAGCCAAGATGGGGGACTCCATGAATGCTGATTTACTGTGTGACATAGATCTCTGTGGCTTTTTCTGACCTGAGCGTTTCCTTGTCTATTATCTTTATGTGGCCAATACAGGGGTTGAAGGTCATTTCACTTTCAGCCTGTGTGTGAAACTCATTTTGACCGATTGTATTTCCAACATAACAAGTAAAATGTGGTTTCTCAGTTCACCTGCTACATTTTAATGTACAACAGTCGTCATCGTCATCTTCCTCCGCTTATCCGGGTCCGGGGACAGCATCCCAACTAGGGAGTGCCAGACTGTCTTCTCCCCGGCCTTCTCCACCAGCTCGTCCAGCAGGACCCCAAGGCGTTCCCGGACCAGATTGGAGATGTAACCTCTCCAACGTGTCATGGGTCGACCTGGGGGCCTTCTGCCGGCAGGACATGCCTGAAACACCTCCCCAGGGAGGTATCCAGGAGGCATCCTGACCACATGCCCAAACCACCTCAACTGGCTCCTTTCGATCCGGAGGAGCAGCGGTTCTACTCCGAGTCCCTCCCGAATGTCCGAGCTCCTCACCCTATTTCTAAGGCTGAGCCCGGCCACCCTACGGAGGAAACTCATTTTGGCCACTTGTATCCACAATCTCGTTCTTTCGGTCATTACCCAAAGCTTATGACCATAGGTGAGGATTGGGACATAGATCAACCGGTAAATCGAGAGCCTGGCTTTCTGGCTCAGCTCCCTCTTCACCACGACAGATCGGCTCAGCGTCCGCATCACTGCAGATGCTGAACCAATCCGCCTGTCGATCTCCCGATCCCTCCTACCCTCACTAGTGAACAAGACCCCGAGATACTTAAACTCCTCCACTTGAGGTAGGACCTCTCCCCCGACCCAGAGTTGGCAAGCCACCCTTTTCTGGTCGAGAACCACGGTCTCAGACTTGGAAGTGCTGATCTTCATCCCAGCCGCTTCACACTCGTCCGCGAACCTACCCAGCAAGAGCTGAAGGTCAGAGCTGGATGAAGCTAGGAGGACCACATAATCCGCAAAAAGCAGAGACGAGATTCTCCTGCCACCAAACTCGACACACTCCACACCACGGCTGCGCCTAGAAATTCTGTCCATAAAGGTAATGAACAGAACCAGTGACAAAGGGCAGCCCTGGCGGAGTCCAACCCTCACCGGGAACAGGTCTGACTTACTACCGGCTATGCGGACAAAACTCACGCTCCTCTGTTAAAGGGACTGAATGG
Organism: Nothobranchius furzeri; assembly: GCF_043380555.1. NCBI lineage: Eukaryota > Metazoa > Chordata > Actinopteri > Cyprinodontiformes > Nothobranchiidae > Nothobranchius > Nothobranchius furzeri. Next base: position 30,865,188 of record NC_091752.1, read on the forward strand.
CCCTCAACAGAAAGCCACCCACCCCATACTCCTGGAGCGTCCCCCACAGGGTACCCCTGGGGACATGGTCATAAGCCTTCTCCAAATCCACAAAATGCATGTGGATTGGTTGGGCAAACTCCCATGCCCCCTCCATCACCCTTGCAAGGGTATAGAGCTGGTCCACAGTTCCACGGCCAGGACGAAAACCACATTGCTCCTCCTCAATCTTAGATTCAACTATCGATCGGACCCTCCTCTCCAGTACCTTGGAGTAGACCTTTCCAGGGAGGCTGAGGAGTGTGATCCCCCTATAGTTGGAACACACTCTCAGGTCACCCTTCTTAAAGATGGGGACCACCACCCCGGTCTGCCACTCCACAGGAACTGCCCCCGATGACCACGCAATGTTGCAGAGACATGTCAACCATGACAGCCCTACAACATCCATAGCCTTGAGATACCCAGGACGAACCTCATCCGCCCCCGGGGCTCCGCCGCTGTCTAGTTGTTTGACTACCTCAGCAACTTCTGCCCCAGAGATTGGACAGTCCATCCCCAGGTCTCCCGGCTCTGGTTCGTCCTTGGAATGCACATTGGTGGGATTGAGGAGCTCCTCAAAGTATTCCTTCCACCGTCCGACTATAGCCCCAGTTGACGTCAGCAGCTCCCCATCCCCACTGTAAATGGTGTGAGCGAGTTGCTGCCTTCCTCTCCTGAGGCGCCAGACAGTTTGCCAGAACCTCTTTGGAGCCGATTGATAGTCTTTCTCCATGGCTTCACCAAACTCCTCCCACGCCCGAGATTTTGCCTTGGCAACTGCCACTGCTGCACCCCACTTGGCTATCCGGTACCTGTCTGCTGCCTCCGGAGACCCACAGACCAGCCACGCCCTGTAGGCCTCCTTCTTCAGCCTGACGGCTCCCTGAACCTCTGGTGTCCACCAGCGGGTACGGGAGTACAACAGTCGCTATTGTTATTTCCGTATAAACATTTAATCTTTGTGATGATGAGCTCCAGCTAATTCAAGTTTAAGTAGTTTATTCTAGGAAAGAAGGCCATCAGTCAAATGACTGAGAAACAAGCCTAAGATGAATCACTTACAGTATCTCCTTTCGAGGACATAAAATGCTTCTTAAATAAATGATGTGTTTCTCAAATTTGTGCTCAAGAGCAGTAAGAAAAAAGTGTTTTTAAACTACTTGTAGCTTTATTAATACTATCACACACTCTTAAAATCAAGTGAAACTAATTTTCTTCTGCATACCATGCGCACACTCTGAATCTTGAACATGAGAGGGAGGCAAATTAAAATGCAGATCACCTCTCCTCTGTGATTATACAGCAGAGCAGAAGGCCCTTCCATTTAGGAAAGTAACCCAACTCATTATGTTCCTTTCTCCTCCGACTGTATACATGGAAAATGTTGTCCCTGAGCCGCTGCAGCCTGTTGAACTACCTTCACCTACCTGCTTTGAGCGTGGGTGAACGAGCAATAGCACATGTTAAACATCTCCTCAATCTATCATTTCAGACTCATGGAGGATTTTAATGTGTCTGTGCTTGAAGCAGACAAACTATAACAATAGTTTAGTTTTCAGTTTGCAGAGAAAGCCTAAAAAATAATATTGGTTAGAAATCCTGCTATTAGCAAATAAATTAGGAAATAAACTTGAGTTTTTCTGTCTGAGTTCATCTGTGTTATCCTCCCATGCATGCATTCTTTTGCTGTATAACTTGTATTTTGGAGTGTGGAAGTTTGCTAAAAATAAATAAATAAATAAATAAATAACTCATTCTGATAAATTAAAACTTTAAATTAAATATTTTACAGTTGTGGAAATGTTTTATTTTTATTTTTTCAAAACCTACCATTCCATTGAGGTCACATAGTTAATATCAAAGCCCTGCGAGGTTACATTAGTTTTTTTTTCACAGTTTTTGAAACATAACTTAGTCAAATGAATGGTATGCTATGCAACTTTTTCATATTTTTAAATATTTTTGAGCCAGTAAATGCTAAAATTATTCTTTACAGCAGGGGCATTCAATTCCCGTCCTGGCGGGGCCGGTATCCAGCACGTTTTAGTTTTAACTCAGTTTCAACACGCCTGATTTTAATGAGCAGGTGATTAACAGACTTCTGCAGAGACTGATGAGCTGCTGCACAGGTGGCTCAACCACTGAATCAAGTGTGTTGGAGCAGAGAAACCACAAAACGTGCGGGATACCGGCCCTCCAGGCCTGGAGTTAAATTTGCTGGCTTAACAGGGTTAGTAAAGCATCACTCAGGCTCCCACCGCCCCCGTGGCCAGACTATCACATTTGCAACTTCAGACGGGCATGTCGCCACTTGTTGGACTGTTGAAAAAATTGAGCTGACATGCCAGGCGCTGCAGTTTGCATCCTGCACATTTCCTGCATGAACATAGCTGATTGTTTGATTTAGGGATAAATCACTCCTGTAGACACTAATGAAGAATGGGGAGACATTTTGGCTGTTATGACAGCGGGCAATATGCACATACATTTCAGGGTAGGTTTACACCAAATCGTTGTGACTGTCTCTAGTTTAAAAAACATTACTGTAAATGTTACCTTTGGAGCAGAAAGCATGCAACCTCGGCGTGACTCCTCAGACTTTGATGGTCCTTCAGTTAATTCCATCGAGAGAATGCATGATTGTAGTTTTCTGCAAGTTTCTGGATCTGCTCTAGGTCCTGTGCCTGCTGATGACATCATCATACTATGACAATACCGCTCGGCCCAAATATATGGCATCCCTTTTTCAATTTAGTTTTTTCACATATGTTTTGGAAAGAGTTTAGCTGTTTTATTATTAAATTCATGTTTCTTATTGCCCAAATGTTTTTGAACGTGGTAACGTAACTTCCGTAAGTCATACATGTAGCTACTCATCAAGTGTGACATCATCGACATGCGCAGGACCCCGAGCCAGTCAGAAGGAAACATGGCGTCTAATATGGCATCCCCCAAAGACGTTAGACCAGCGCCCTATGTACTTAGGACCCATTTTATATGGTTACATGTTACAAAACTGCCAATATTTTTCTGCAACTGGACATCATTTTATTCATTTTCAACAAGGTTTCAATGAAATAGATGGCTAGATAATAAACTATATTGTAGATTATGTAATTTATTAAGGGACAAAGACCCTGACCCTTGTGAAAAAGTAACAGCACAGCTTGTTAAATTAGAGATTCATAGCTGAAATTAAACCTATTTATTTGGAAAACTGAATTCAGTTGTCAGACCTGATTGCTGCCAGACCCGTAGAATAAAAAAATACTTTCTGACAACATTCACCCCAGATTCCACATTCTCCTTGAACTGCCACCTTGTGGAGAAGTTTGATTGCCCCAGTGATTGTAGATGGTTTGGTTGTGTCCCCTCCTGGGGAAATGCTGTGGTCAGTCCTGCTGACTTTATCATAAAGCAATATATAATGCCCAGTTCTAAAGAAATAAAAAAATAAAAAACAACCAAGAACAACCTCACTTGGCTGAAGTTGTTCATGAGCTAACAATACAAAAGAGACAGGGTAAAAATGACATTCAGCACGTCTGTCTCACTATTACCCAGAAATATATAATTGTGTGTGTGTGTGTGTATCTATCTATCTATCTATCTATCTATCTATCCATCTATCTATCTATCTATCTATCTATCTATCTATCTATCTATCTATCTATCTATATATATATATATATATATATATATATATATATATAATAGGGCTGGGCGATATGGCCTAAAATCAATATCATGATATATTGAGGATTTCACCTCCATAACAAAAAAATGGACGATAACTACAGGTATGCACAAAAACAAAAGTTGTCCACTATATAGGGCTGTCACATGTATTACGTTGAGTCACATTCTTATGCGAATCAAAGTGGTACAGCTTCTTAGAGGGGCATGAACATTGCCAACCATCACACATCTTTTCATTTTTTATTATCAAATGTATTAACATGGGAGAAATTATCTCGATAAGAGTCAGAAATTTCGATAACGATACATTTTCTCTTTATTGTCCAGCCCTAATATATATGTTTTGAAAATGTTTGGTTAACCGATGAGACAAGAAATAACTTTTTGTAACTTGTCACATCTAGTGCACTTCAGAAAAAGCCTAATTTCAACAGTCAAACACGGTGGTGGTAGTGTGATGATCTAGGACAAAAGTACAACTGGCATACCAAGTCTTAAGTTTAGGGGTCGATACCATTTTTACAAAGGACCAAGTGGTTTGAATAGATTTGAACACTTAAATACACTTTTTATTTCCTAAGATTATCTTTATCTGAATTAGGGTCCTATATCTGTTTCCTGTGCATAAAAACTTTACCATGAAGGAAAACAAAAAAAGAAACAATAGTTTTTCATAGCATTAGAATCATATTATTAGAATAATCACAAATATTCTAATGATGACCTATCTGCCTGATTGCCCATTGGCCACTGGAGATAGGCACCCCCACACACCCCAACCCCCACCCCCACCCACCTACCCACCCCCGCGACACTTTGTGGACAAAGCGGGTTCAGACAATGAATGGATGGATGGATGGATGGATGGATGGATGGATGGATGGATGGATGGATGGATGGATGGATGGACCTATCTAAATTACTCGCTGAAATGTCTCCAGAAAAAAAAACAATGTTCAGCTTGTAACATGAGGATCTGGTTAGTTCTCAGATTCAGAGAGAGTAGTTTTAATGGGCATTTGCTTGTATTGTGTTTGTAATTGTTTATGCCTCAAGGACATGCAAGTCAGGCTGCATCTTGTCTATCAGCTATTGCATGTCAGCATGATTTGTGCTCTGCAATATTGCTCACGGTCGTTTCCTCAGTGAAGTATTGGAGCCAAGAATGCCACCCAACTCTGCAATTAATAGCACTCCATTGATTTAATGTGTCCCTCTTCCCCCGACAGGAATTACGATCTCTCAGTAGGATTTTTTCCTCCTCCTATTCTATTATTAGTCACAGATTCCTTTAGCCTAATTCTCTTAGAATTTTTTTTTCTGGGATCATAAATGGAGTTTAACCAACATATTAACCTTAACAGACTCTAAATCAAAAGTCCTCACAGGAATTCATGTGCAAAAAACTACTGTTTGGTTTATTGGCAGGAGCTAATAGAGCATGAAATGGAATTTTTATGCCTTTACTCCTCCAACATGTCTGCTTTTCTGTTTTAACTTCACTCTGTGAGTCTGAGGTCAGTTTGAGCTCTCTGGGGTTTGAATATTCATGATCAGTTCAAAGTGCTGTTGAAGTATAGATTAAATTAAAGATTATTACAGGATTATCGCTTCATCCCAGGGAGAAAGTTGAGCCTCTCTGACATTTCCGATATTTCTCCTCGTCTGTTACTTTGAGAAACGGTATCAGGTGAAAAGAAAGATTGTTATCCTCAAATGGTTCTCAGCCCTTCTGTCTGTTCCCTCCATCGTCCCCCCCCCCCCTCTCTCTCTCTCTTTGCACAACATATTTAAGGCCCTTTGTAGTTAGAAGTAAATCATATAGATGCACGCACACTCACAAATTCACATGGCTGGCAGATGGCACTGCAAACCTTCCACCAGGCCAGGGAGAGTAATGTTGGTCAGAATCCAAAGCTATAGGACACAAAATTCCACTCATGTGAGGCAGAGGAGATAACTGATTATAAAAAGGACAGAATGTTCTACAGGAGGAGCACTAAAGTTTGGAGTGCCTTGCAGTTCTTTTAAAAACTGTTGAGTCCCAAAGTGGTGGTCTGAGGCATGAAAGATACTCTCTGAATGAACCTCAGCGAGGGTTTCCTCACTCCCATACCATTTGTGACTGCTGAGCTGTGTGAGTAGATAAGATAGGATAGTTCTCACACAGCTATGAAATGTAAGGAATAAATTGCAATAGCATGTCTACAAATTTCACATTTTACTGTAGTGTCTCAGTGGTGCAAGATAAGTGGCTTTGCTTCCAGTGTTGTTTTTGGCGGGCATCTTAGTTTTAGCCTTAGTCTTGATGATGAAAATGACTAAAATTACTAAATTAACTAAAATCCAAAAAGGTTTCAGTGGACAAAGATTTTTGTTTTGAATTTTATAAAGCATTAAACAAAGTATTATTCTCTAACAACTGAATGAATAGGACATGTACTCAGAGCTACTAGTGATTTTCCTACCCACGTTATTTATTTTTTGGCTATGGGACACAATCTCAGCTGCCCCAGATTAAGTAGAACAATAATCCCCAAACTGGTGTCATTTTTTATTGATTAATTAATCACAATAATCTATATAATTCATCGATGCAGATCTGTGCATCATTCTGTAGATTTTCACAAAAGAAGTTTATGATTTTCTTCTCTTACCATAAAGGAGCGTTCAGAGCATTATACACAATATTTATAGAAAAATAAAGAAATTTGTTTGTTTAATTTAGTGTTTGAGTTATCTGACCTCTCTTTCTGGAGTATTTCTCTTATTCGATGACACTATCTAGCGGCTGACAAGCATATCACACAAATAATCTCTGGGTCCCGTTTTTTTAAGATGGCGGCTTCACATTTTTGGTTTATAAATGTAATTCTGTAGCCGACAAAGAGAGTTAAAACACTTTGTTTTGCAAGTATTATTCCCATGTCATGTTGTGTTCTCACATATTTATATTTTAGAGATTTACTTGTCCGTGAAAAGTTCATCAACTCTGCATCAGCCGAGGTATTCCTTAAATTTTAAGCAGTTAAGCGGTAGTCTAACACGATTGGTTAGTTTTGGTCAGCGCCCAGTTTCCTATTGCATGGAGCTCTGCGGGGCAGGGGCGGGATTAGCAAAAAACAAAGAAAAGACATATTGCTTACATTATATCACAGTACATGATAAGACAATCACTTTTACGGATTTCGGACAAATCATACATAATTTCTGAAAGTGGAAAACTACTTTAAATGTATATTTTGGCAAAGTCCACTTACTTCAATGCAGTAATTTTTTTCCATGGACTGCAGTGTTGCGAGTTTTCACGAGCCTACAGAGTTTTACCCAGGTCTGCTCTTGAGCATCAACAGAGATGCTCATAAACATTTAGATGGGCTTAACCTGTTATGCTGTTGGGTTAAAAAGCAGGAATGTGACTCGTTATAAGAAACCAGGGAGCAGATAAAAATAATCCTGCATGCTGGCGCAGTTGTTAGCACTGTTGCCTCGCAGCACAAAGGTTGCAGGTTCGAAACTCGGCTGCGGCCTTTCTGCGTGGAGTTGCATGTTCTCCCCATGCATGCGTGGGTTTCCTCCGGGTACTCCGGTTTCCCCCACAGATCACAACATGCCCTATAGGTTATGCATTGTAAGTCGCTTTGGATAAAAGCGTCTGCCAAATAAATAAACATAAACATAATCCTGACAATCTGACTTTAGAACATTCGTCTTACACGTGTTCAGATAAAACTTGTTAAAAACAGTAATTTATTTTATTTATCTGCCCAAAAGCATAACTTTTTCACAATGCACATGGATAAAAAAAGGGTGTTAATATACAGATATATTTAATTGTAGTAACGTCGTCGCTTGAAGTAGCTTCAATGAGCGGCTGAGCGCTGCGCATTCCCGCGGCAGGGAAACGCTGAGGCGAGCTGAGTGAAGGTGGCTTCCAACCCACATCAGAAATCCACACAGAGTGGTTAGTGTAGGGCTGGGTGATATGGCCTAAAATCGATATCACGGCATATTGAGGATTTCACCTCGATAACGATAAATGGATGATAACTACAGGTATGCACAGAAACAAAAGTTGTCCACTAGATGGAGCTGTCACGTGTATTATGTTGAGCCACATTTTTACGTGACTCAAGGTGGAACAGCTTCTTAAAGGGGCATGAACGTTGCCAACCTACATACATGTTTTCATTTTTTATTATCAAATGTACTGACATGGTAAAAATCATCTCGATGAGTCAGAAATTTTGATAATGATGCATTTTGGATTTATTTCCCAGCCCTAGGTTAGTGCTATTGTCCTGGATTTCTGATGTGGTTGGGAGCCAGCTTCACTCAGCTGCTGAGGCTGGTCTGCTGAGCAGAAGCCACAGACAGAGCAGCAGTGATGTTACTTTTAACTTTTGTGAGACCGGCAGAAATTGGCATTTTGAGCATAGTTTTCTTTTAATCTTTACTCATTTATGAAAATTCCCGTTCGTCTCATCATGTTTTAGTTACCAAAGAGCTATTTTTAGCTTGTCAGTGCCTTGTTTTCATTATGAAAAAAAGGGAAATGTATTTGTCATCGTTTTTGTAAACGACAACAACACTGTTTGCTTCATGTCAAAACTTTACTCTATTTTATTTTCTCATTTTATGAATTTTTCTTTTTTTACACTTTCGTGAATTATAAATACTTTAGAACAGGATGCAGTGTTATCTCTACTAAAATGTATATCACTGTATTCTGGGTTAAAATGAGTTAATGCATCAGTAGTTTGACATATCTGTACAATATGTAATAGTCCAAATGTTATTATTTTTTGTTTTTGTTGATTATTTGAGGTTTTGCATGAAAATCCAAGCAGTAATATGGTATTACTCAGCTTTAAACTAGTTCACTTGACTGAAAATGTGGATGTTGTTGCAGGATTTTCTTTTCTGTTGAACTCGAGATCAGCAACCTGATTGGATTAGGAAACATGGGACCCTTATCTCAAATCTGTTTCCCATGTTTTAGAGAAATACAGGTTTAGAATGGACAATTATTTGGTTGCTGCTCAAAAACAAGTGGCTTAAAATTTATTGCATAAACATTTGCTGGATTATTTGATTTTTATGCACTTTGAAAGAATAAAGTCTGATTATGCTGTATTTGTGCCAGGTTCCTTTTTGAGTTTAGTGCTCCTGGAGGACGTTGTTCTTTGCTAACACAAATGAAAGCAGTTGTAAAATAATTTGCTGCAACAAGAAGAATTTCCATCTAAAAGTGTATTTTCTCCAGGAAAACACTCACATGCTCCGCAATCACGCCCGTTTCCTGTCTGTAAAACACTTCAACTGCTTCAGTGGTAATGCTTTGTTTTTGCATCCACATTCTCTTTGCTGCGGTGGTGGAAAAATAGAAAATCGTTTTGTTCTGCGAGCCCTGCAGCAGTGAGTGATGCCTAGCTGGCCCTGCACCTGCCACTGATGGAGCCTAAAGCGCAGACAATGAGTTTTGATCTGACGAGAGCTCTGACGGCCACCACTGTGTGCGGTCGCTGACCGAGAGACATCCAAGTGACATGGTGTTAATGACTTGACTTGAAAGATGTAATGCAAAAGCCCCTACCTCAGGGGGCCAAATGACACATGCTTGTGAATCTGTCCCTGTGAAAGCACAAGAATGAGGGGCATGGATGAACAAAACATTGCTGCATGTTTACAGCTGTGATGGAGCATGGTAATAAAGATTTGGCGAAGAACTGAGACAATATTCTACATTGGATGAAACTGAAACATTGATTAGTCAATGTGGGGACTGTGAGTTAATTCACATTCTTATTCTAATTTAAATGTTTGTTGAACTAGAGGCAAATATGCTGGTTGTAAATAAGTAGCTTTTAAAAAAAATCACAGCTTTTCAGTTATGAAACATTCTCATGGCTGTGGCATCTAGTAATTAAAAAAAACAATCCCCCAACATAAAGTTCAATTTCCAATCATCACCTTCACTGAAAACCACATTTTATGTAACTTTACTTCCAATTTGGACATTCAGGCTTCTGTAGCTCAATGTTTTTCCATGTTTTCTTCTTGTTACTGATAATAGATTGAAGGGTAATCAGGTTGTATGTGTTATAGTCATAAAATTATTAGTGATGCACCGATATGAACATTTTGGGTCGATACCGATATCTGATATTAAGATCACTGTTATAGCCGATAACCTTTAACACACATGAACCTTTTGTTCTAGTAGGACCAAAGAAACACACCACACACAAACCGACTGCTTCCATTGTCATATGCACTTTCTCTCATATGTTATTTTTATATTTTGTGTTTTTAAAGGCATACAAAGCAACTATTTCATTTTTTTTAATGTTCTTTATGTGCTAAAATGACCCTTTCCAGGTTAAATGAAATGTCACTCGTAACCCCACCGCCCTCTGTGGCCAGGATACCGCACTTACCACTTCAGAGTGGTGGGCTGCTCCTTTTTGGACTTAGCAAAGTGGAGCTGACATGCTTGGCGCTACAGTTTGCTTCCAGCACATTTCCCGCCTGTTTTAGATCATGAACACAGCTGATTTGTTCACTTCAGTGATGAATCACCCCTGTGGACACTAATGAAGGCTGAGGAGACATTTCAGCTGTTAGATTCATGTGTTAAAAAGACAAATGCACAGAGAGGAGATACGTTTCACTTTTGCTTTCACTAACAGACACTAGAGGGTGCTAAAAGCAAGCCAGAACTGTGTAGTGTCCCTTTAACCTTTCTTACATGTCTTCGCTACCTCCTTGTGCTGTGCTTTTGCACATTTTAAAATCTGTTTTATCATATTTTTCCATGTTTTTCTATGCTCATGAAGTTGCCACCCTGTTTGCCCTTCCCTTTGTGCAAGGCATAGGAGCACCCTCAATTTTGTTCTACCTTCAGGTATAATGAGAATAAAGTACTACTCTATTCTAGTCTAAGTACATTGAAACCATCATTTAAGAATGCAACTCAGTGCTACATGCTGGTGCTAATTAGTATCTGCTGTCCACTTAAAATGTGAACTCAGGACAGTGTTTTGTTTTTCCCCCCATAATTTAGGCCGATATTGACAAAACCCAAAGTGAAACACTGAGACTGATGATGATTGATTTTGATTATAATTATGAAAATAAACAAGGTCATTGAACTGAAAAGAGTGATGGAATGAGCAGCAGAACACTAATGCAGCTGCTGTTGAAGTCCCTTTTTCACTGTAATTTAGAAAATTCCTGTGATTAAATACAGCTGTTTTACTGTTTTAGTGCCGAAGTGTTAGGTGGAAATATAGGAAGAGATAGCACCAACAATAGGAGCCTATCTAACAGCCGAACCTCTGCTGTGTTTAATTCGATTCGAGTCGCAGCTCGACAGAACTGCACCATGACGTGCCTGACAGCCCCCCCCCCCCCCCCCCCCCTTCTGGGGGTAATTTCTCTGACAGTTTACATAATGCTGGCAGAATTAAAATGAGATTCCGAAAAGCCTGAAATGTGACCTATTAGCTATGTGTACGCTGCTGTTTTACCTTGTATGTTATAACCGACATTGACAAGGTTAATCTGCAAACTAAAGAATTGTGATTTCACTTCAGTAGCATGTCCAATACTTTGTGTAAATCAACATTTCACAATAAAACACCTGTTACAAAGCAAAACAAGGTTCTCAAATGTGTCTTAAATGTGTGTAACACTGAAAAAAAAATTTATTGGATATTTCTGATTATAATTGGTCACTGAGGTTTTCATGCAGGCTGAACATGAACATAGTCTCCTACACCCATCTCTTGCATTAACTTCTGATAGAAAATAGATGGTGAAACTCCAGGATTTGAAAATCATGACAGATCAATGTTACACTGTCACTTAAAGTTATGGTGTGTAGTTTCTTGCCACTAGGGGGCAGTGCATACATTCCAGGGTAGTTTTACAACATATTGCCTTAGCTGTTGCTAGTTTAAAAAAACATTACGGTAAATGTTGTTACATGTGGAGCAGAAAGCATGTGACCTTGGCGTGACTCCTCAGACTTTGATGGCCCATCAGTTAATTTCATCAACAGAATGCAATGCCGATTGTAGATTTCTGGAGCTGTACTTCCTGGATCTGCTCGGGGTCCTGCGCCTGCCGATGACGTCATCATACTACAGCAATACCGCTCAGTATTTCTTTTCTGATTCTGTTCTTTCACTTATATTCTAGTAAGAGTTTAGCAGTTTTGTTATTAAATTTGTGTTTCTTTCTACCTAAATGTTTTTGAACGTGGTAACGTAACTTACATAAGTCGTACATCCAGCCAATCATCTAATGTGACTTCATCGACCGGTGCAGGACCCCGAGCCAACCAGAAGAAAATATGGCGTCTAATGTGACATCCCTCAAAGACTCCAGACCTGCTTCTTATGTACTTTAGACCTGAGTTTTATGGTTAAATGTTACAAAGCCGCCAATATTTTTTAACAATTGGAAATGATTTTATTGATTTTCAGCTACATTTTGATGGATGTTTACAGAGATTAATGGTAAAATAATTCATGGACTCACTCATCTTGACTCACGGGGAAGACTGTTGTTGGTTTAGTGTCCAGGAAACAGCAGAGAATGTCTTGGCTAGTAAAAGTTAACTGTTAGCATTAGCAACTCCAACATACGGCAGAAGCTCCTCCAGACTTGTGTTATTTGTGGAGATAAAATATCAAAGCTGCAGGTCAGTGGTAGAGTTGCATTGCTGTTATCCAATTTGGGGCGAGATGTCCACATAACAGGAAATTAGACTTGAAATCCGGCCGTGTTAAGCTCTCCTCTGATGTATCATTCTGCTAGTTCCTAAAACAAGTGCACTTGAGCTTTATTTGCCCTAAATACTATTTGCAAGGCATTCATTGATACTAGAGACCACTGCAAATGTATAGATGAAACAAGTATCCCACACCTTTAAGTCCCTCCGAGCAGCTGTTTCACAAACAACTGACCCAGTATCTAAACAAAGCATAACATTTATTTGTGCACAAACTACAGACATTGTTTGATATCAATAAATTCAGTTTCCAAGTACTTAATTGAAGAAGAAAGCCATGAAGTACAACCATAATCTTGCTGCCCGGAAACCGGACTTCCAAGTGGCTGCTTGGATAATTTATGGTTTGCACCTATAAGTGTCTCATGCATTTCATTAAGTGCTTGGTTATAAAATACTTACTTAATGCTGTTGTCTCACCTCCCACAGTTGAAATAGTACAAAGACTTTCCTTATGTGTTCTAAACGTATATATGTCTTCTCACAGTTTTTATTAGAATAAATCAGCAAACATCTCTGAAACTCATTTACATCCATTCTCAGATGTGTACAAAAAATAAAAGCCATAAATGATTTCTGTGGCGCTTTTATCCGAGGCTGCTTCTACACACAAAGATTTGATTTTCACGTCACATTTCCAGGATGCCCGCATTGTCATTAGAGCAGCTTTCTTAAAGGAGTTCCTCCATTTAAAGTGTTTTTCAGCTTTAGAGTGGTTTCCATTTGGATTTGAGGAGACTGCGTGTAGCGGTGCTCGTTGTTCGGAGGGGGATGTCCTCCCTGGTTCTCCTTGAGTGAAACCTGGCACAGTGAGCCATGATGTTCACTACTTAGCTGTCACTACCTGTGATATAACCTGTATGAGCAGCCGTGGAGGCAGATAACTTTTTATTTCCCTGTCAGAGACAGTTCTGTAGGTAGAAACATGCTGCTGGGGAGCCTTTCCCCCTTATTGATCAGCCATCTGTGACTCGAAGATAATGATGTTAAATTTATTGGCGTGTGAACCCCATGATAAATGCCAGAGACAGTTATAGACAGACGGCACTCCATTCTTCCTTCACCTGGTGTATCATGGCTGTTGTGCCGTATCTTTGAAGCATCACTGTTTTTTTTTTCTACATCATCAGGTACCTGAGGAAACATTTCAAACAGATCACGGAGTACGCCACAAGCATGTTCCTGTCTTTTCAAATTATTGCCTTTGCTGAACACTACAAGACTTTTTCTGTTTAATTAACGCACTCGACCGTTGCTGTCAGGATTTGTAAAAAGATGATTATTTTGAAGTGCGCCTGCCAGTCTCTAATGTCAAGCCAAGGCCCACCGTGCATTTTGATGCAGACCACTTGTCATTCATCTGATGTGTCAAGGGTTTGATAGACTGCTAAAACGATCACCTTCTCTGAGTAATGAGTCCACAAAGGACACTGTAATTCTGTCTATCATCCCTGTTAGGCAATTAAACTTCAAGTTAGAAAAGCTATTATGATGACCTTTTATTTTTGTCCTTATTTATATTTGAGAATGCATGTCAGCTTTTCTAATTTGGTTCTGTAGGACTTGGTTTCTTCTCTGGTTTCTGAGTATGTTACCAGATTTGATCATAAACACCTGAAAGCTGCATAGGAGGCTTTTAAAAAATCTTTCCAGTCTGTTGGGTTACCTCAACAATTCGTAGACATCCCCTCCATGTGCCACTCAAGACCACTTCATTCTTCTCTAATGACGTTGTTTTCCCCCTGAACTTGAACGCAAGTGAAAAATTGTGACAGGTAGTTTTAAAATGAAATGCAGGGGTAACGCTAACACAAAGCAGGAGCTGAAATCTGTAGCTTAATGAAGAGAGTCCCAGTTCTATTATTCAGGTCCTGCAGCGAGAGATAGAAGTGTCATTTTCTTTTGGATATTAAAGTCATGGATGTTTCATCATAACTCATCTTCGGGACAATTCTGCCAGATCTCATGGTGTGTTTTTAACTTTTTGATGCTTCAGTGAGAAAATGCACTGAGAGGGCTTCTGTTTCAGACGAGCTGATGGATGATAAAATTCATTAAAAGCTTTTTCTAGATGAAATAGATGCTTGAACCTTATTGGATTGACAGTAGCTTCGCTGCTAATCCTAGCAAGTGTAGCTTATCATCTGTAATTCTCAGTGTGGTTGTATGTCACCGCCACTCTGCACAGAGGAGGAGGAGGCAGCGTAGCCAGGTGGAACCGCCTGTAATTAGACCGCAGAGAGAGATGATGGACACACAATCCAGTCACAGACAATTTACCCCAGAAGAGGAGATACATTCCCTGCCTTTTCCGCTCCAACACCTCCATCCTGCACTGCAGCTCACACTACTCATCAAGCCCACTCAAATGTTACAACCGCATAATCACCTCACTCCACAATAGATCATAACCAGTTTTTATGTGCTTATATTTTCCTCGACATGCCTTTTCCTGCCTCACACATCTGATGTCATGCCTCATTGCATGAGTTTTCCCTGCTTCCTTATATTTCCATCTTTTTCCTTTGTAACCTGTTTGGACTTGTGTTTTAAACATTGTATTGTTTATCTTTGCTGTCCATGTCTGTTTAAAGTTCAAGTTCATTATGAAACTGTTTTCTACCTTTTTTAAATAAGATGGGTCACTCTTGAGTTTCATTTGAAAATAGTTTTCTGTCCCTATTTCCTGCATTAGCTGCCGAAATAGATGGGAAAACGCTCGGGTTAGAAAAGCCAGTCCACTGCACATCATAGTGACCAAATAGCATTCATGGAATCAACCATCTTGGTTGAGAACAGGAAGGCTGTTGCTGGTTTAGTGTTCAGGAGAGAGCAGAGCACATATCCACCAGTAGAAGCTAACCGTTAGCATTAGTAACTCCACAACATAGCAGAACTCCATTTGACTTGTGTTATTTGTGTAGATAAAACATAAAATTTGAAAAGCAAACAAAGTCAGTTGTGGAGTTGCATAACTGTTAGCCAATCAGAGGTGAGATGTCCAAATATCAGGAAATAAGACTCCAAATCCTTCCGTCTACAGACCCCTTCTGCTCTGGGTTCAGTCCTGGGTTGGGATTTATGTTTCACTTTCAAACTGTCTCCACATGCTATAGAGCTCCGGACCCCACGTGACTCTCAGTTAGTAGACGCCATTTTGGCAGGTAAAAAAAGGTAAACAAACACATGAACGTAAAGGGGATCCGCTTGGATTTTACTTCGTCGGAGTTTACTTCACACTTTAAACCCGAAGAAATCGTTTTATATAGTCAGAAATTAAATAGACTAAACATCTCCGACCCTTACCGTGCCCCTGGGATACTTTTTAAAAATGCCAGAAGCTGTCGGAGCAGACTTCTTACCGGACCTGGCCGGGGAACCCCTTGGGATTCCCCCGGAGGAGCCGGCTAAGGTGGCTGGGAAGAGCGAAGTCTGGGCCTCTCGACGCTACTGCCCCCGCAACCCGACTCCAGATAAGCGGATGAAAATGGATGGATGGACAAATAACAGATTTACACGTAAGTAGTTTAAATAGAGTGCTGTGCTGTTTGAATGTATAAACTGAACGCCAAGAGAAATCACTAGTCTGATTTTTTTTTCCGTGAATAAAATAAATATGTCAGGCAGGAGCGTCTCAGGATCTGTCTGAGATCTGTCTCTGTGAGACAGATAATTGCAATCCAAAGTGTTTTTTATGTGTGATCTGACACTTGATCAACCATTGCTTAAAAATTAAATACAGCTTAGCCGGTTAATTGCTGTGATTCTAAAACACGTAAACGGCAGCACACAGAAATCACGAGGCAACGTTTTACGTGATGTTTACTTGCTGCTATGAGTAATAAGACAGAAAAAGCCACACCAAAATAAGTTTAGGAAGCCCACTAAGAATCGTAATAAAAGCATTTAAAATAAATACCATGTGCAGTTGAGGAAACGTTAGTTTAAGTACCTGATATGAAGCGGTCACTGCATAAGTGAAATCCTTTACTCTCGGGGTCCCACAGTTTCATTTTAGCCCGGTCACTAGCGCGTTTTATTACAATGATCCAACGTTTGCGGTGCTCCGGATCTTGGGGAATCCTGTAGAAGGATCTTCCCTTGACTTGTCCCCGTCTGTTCTGGCATCCTGGGGCACAACAGGAATCAACCATATTTCCCGTGTGAGATTTATGACAACAAATAGTCTAGCTGCCAGCTTCTGCCTGCCAAAATGGTGCCATTTCGATTTGAACTGTTGCATGCTGGGAGAAGTGACGTCAACTCCCGGAGCTCTATTGGATAATAAACAATGTGATGTACTCACTGCTACAAATGTCAGTCAACGAGGCAGTCTGCAATACTCTGTCAAAGAAGATGCAAATACATATTTTTTTCTAAATAAAGGACTTAAGTACCAATACTCCAATGTTAATGCCAAAGCCATTTCAAACAAGTCTTCGCTATCTTTGTTTTTTCAGTGACATCCCGCCCACCAGCAGAGTGCTGTGATTGGCCCACCAAACCAATAGAGCACTGTTATTGGATTATGCAAGAATTAAATAAGACATAAAAAAAACTCATTGTTTTTGTAAATTACCACGCTGTGATTGGCCAGCCACAGTAATGGCCAGGACTGCAAGGTCCTAGTGGAGCGTTGCTAGACTCTAGGACTACCATAGATGAACTTGGTCGTTTTATGAAATTCAGTTTTCCACAATATGTGTTTATGTCAGAGAGAATTTTTAAAGATTTCTTGGAGCAATTAAAATGATCTTGAGCAACAAAATCTTAAATGACCCATTTCCCTAAATATTATTTGTACAACTGGGTAGTTCCAAAATGCCTCCTGGCACTTTGACACTGAATTTTCTCCCCCCTAACTCTGCTGTTTGACTTTTTAACAGCTTGGCTATCCATCACACACGTCATGTTTGAATGCCTTCAGGACACAGGTGATTTATGATCACTCTGGAAATTACGGCTCTGATGTTGTCATTTGGTTAAAAAGAAAACACCATAACGCAGAGATTCTGGGAAGAGATATTAGAGCCAGCTTCGTGTTTTGCTAGTCTGTTCAAGTCAAGGCAGTTATTTAATATGACTTTCTTCTGATTAATTTCCTCTGAGTATTAATTTTACTCTTGTTTTACTCATGTAGTGTGCTCAGACCTTGTTTTCATGAATTGCACACAAATGGCATCATCCTGTAGGCATCATCAAATCTTTTTTTTTCATAATATTATTTCCTTTAACCCAATTATTTCATCAGTTGTTTTGTTGCTCAGCAGTAATAGTATAAAAAAGAACACGAAATATTACCAAAGAAAGATAATTTACAATTTTTCAGATTTCTCACCTATAAAAATATGAATGGTGAATCTCATCCCTGCATCACCTCATAAACCACCACACTTTCATGGGAGTAGAAAGAATAGACTTTTTTGCACAAAAATAACTTGTTTTGATCTAAAACTGAATCAGTAACATATCTTCCACATTCGTAACTTTCTGGGAATTTACCTTTGAATCAGAATCAAGGTAAATTACTGAGAAAGGTTCATTTGGCATAAAGTTATTTTCTTTAAAAATATTGAAAAGTTGAAAGAAAATAAAACTGAAAGGAGTATAATTGATGAAGTACTTTGAGTTTATGTTAATTTTACCGTTTTGGTGGCCTAAGAATTGAGTCTCTGCTTTCTGCAGATGATGTGGTCCTGTTGGCTTCATCAGAACGTGACCTCCGGCTTTCACTGGAGCGTTTCGCAGCTGAGTGTGAAGCAGCTGGGATGAGAATCAGCTCCTCTAACGCCATAACTATGATCTTGAGTCGGAGAAGGGTAGAATGGCTTCTCCAGGTCAGGGATAAGGCCCTGCTCCAAGTGGAGGAGTTTAAGTATCTCAGGTCTTGTTCGCAAGTGAGATGAATATGGAGCAGGAGATCGTCAGGGGTAATTGGTGCTGTGTCCGCAGTGATGCGGGCGTTGTACCAATCTGTCGGGGTGAAGAGAGAGCTGAGCCAGAAGGCAAAGCTCTTGATTTACCAGTTGATCTACATTCCTACCCTCACCTATGGTCACAAGCTTTGGATTGTGAGTAGAAGAATGAGATTGTGGGTTCAAGCGGCACATATGAGTTTTCTCCGCAGGGTACTGGGATCTCCCTTAGAGATAGGGTGAGAAGCTCGGTCATCCGGGAGGGGCCCAAAGTAGATCCGCTTCTCCTCCACATCAAAAGGTGCCAGTTGAGGTGGCTCTGGCAGCTATGCTTCCCTGATGAGGTTTCCTGGGCACGTCCAACCGGGAGAAAACTTAAAGGAAGACCCAGGACTTGCTGGAGGGGCCGTGTCTCTCGGCTGGCCAGGGGATGCCTTAAAAATCGGTCCTTCTGTGTTGTGCCACTTTCTGCAGCAGACTTGTCCTTGTTGATTCAAGCGCTTGTGAGCTTTTTTTGCCCTGAGTAAGGCTTGCAAGGCATTCGTTCCTACCAGACACCAATGCAAATGCATTTATTCTGTGAGCGAAGTGTAGTCTAATGAATTTACTTCAGGTCTTTGCTTCATTATTAAATCAAATTGACACATTTTGTTTAATGAATAAGGGCTGGCTAATAAGATAAGATGAGACATACTTTGTCCTTCTCTTTTGTATGTTCATCCTGTGTTTATCTTCGTTAGCCATTTTTTGTTATTTTCTTACACAGTTTAAGTAAAAAGAATGGCTTTGACCATGCACCAATAAATGAATGATATACACATGAAACAAGGCTTTAACAGGAGAGTTTAATACAATATTCTACTGCAGATCTGGAAAAAATCATCCATGCCTTTGTGTCATCATGCTTAGACTATTGTAACGCTCTTTTTACTGGTCTCAGCAAAACCTCCCTCTCACGCCTTCAAGCCATCCAAAATGCAGCAGCCAGACTCCTAACCAAATCCAGCAGACGAGCTCACATCACTCCAGTTTTACAGTCCCTCCACTGGCTCCCGGTAGAATATAGAATACAGTTTAAAGTTTTAGTCCTGACCTATAGAGCTCTTAACAACCAGGCTCCAAGCTACCTATCTGAGCTTTTATCCCCACACATCACCTCTCGGAACCTTAGATCCACATCTGAAAACCTCCTGGCTGTTCCTCGAACCAGACTGAAAACCAAAGGGGACAGGGCCTTTCAGACTACTGCACTCAGACTTTGGAACAGTCTACCTTCAAATCTCCGTCTCTCTAACACTGTAGAGGTCTTTAAAAATCATCTAAAAACTCACCTTTTCATCCAGGCGTTCCCTCCCTAAATGTTTCAGAATGATGGCTTTGTTCGGGTTCACACTTTGTTTATACTCATGATTTTATTTTCTACGTTTAACACTGCTATTGTTTTTCTGATGTTTTTATTGGTTAGAGGTATTTGCCCTGATCTTTATCATGTTGTACAACACTTTGTGATTAATATCTGTGAAAGGCGCTATATAAATAAACTTTTACTTACTTACTTACTTACTTACTATTATATTTAAATACAACAATCAAGCCTTAAAACAGTTTTTAACCTCACTTTCTAGTATATTATTCTAGACCATCCTTGACAAAACTGAGTTATGGGAGGTTATTGGTACTGGGTATCACATTATTCAGCTAAAACAACTAAACATAACATAAGCATAAAATATAAATCACAGAAGGTTGCTAGTAACAAAATGTAGTTTTTGTGTATGTGTTTAATTTTGGCAGTTTTTATGCTTAAAGCTGTGTTTTAAATGGAATAACAAGCTTGGCAAACTCACACTTTGGCTAAAAAAGTGGTAAAATGCATAAACTGGACTGAAAAGGTGTGCTTATTGGTTTTTGTGTGTGTGTGTGTGTGTGTGTGTGTGTGCGTGCGTGCGTGCGTGCGTGGGTGCGTGTGTGTGTGGGTGTGCATGCGTGTGTGTGTGTGTGTGTAATACTGCATAACCAATGCTGAATTAGCTGTTACATGCATTAACAATAGATTCTACATTTCAGCAGCAACAGTTTCTCTGCAGCTTTGAACAGGATGGGTTGTCTAGAAAATTAGTACATTTATTTTCCCTCCAGGAAGAAGTTTTATAACTTCAGTAGTCATCACATTAATCTGTCCTGACTGGTGACATTCCCATCAGCCTCATGTGTGCACTGTGCACACGGTTAGTTATTCAACAAATGTTGCACAAAGTCTGTTATGATGAAATATGTTCTACCATATCATATGCTCATTTTAGGATTTAGTTTAAGAACACACATCTTAAATGGTTTCAACTTCTTATGCTGTTATTTTCTGACAGTTTTTCAAAGGTTATCTTGATCTGAGTAATTTATTGATAAGCAAAGCAATGGAAATATGGTTTTATTAGATTAGTCACATAATAGTTAAATAATTTGTTATATTCTGACATAAAAGTCTGAAACTTCTCTTACGTAAGTTTCTGTGTGTTGGTATCAAGGTATGACAAATTCAGTTAGGAGAGAAGCAAAATGTCACATTCATTGTGCTTTCTAAAAGAGCTTCTGAAGTTTTTACTTTAGCACCAATTACAGTATCCATCAGAGATCCTGCAGAGGCTGTAAGATGATTTGGCTCCATGCCGGAGAGCTAATGGAAAATGTCATAAAAGCACATAATGCACTTATGACATTCTGTAGGGAATTAAAAAACAAAATTATCTTAGTGTGCAACACATCCATAACAACCTTCTTTCTTAGTCTAATGAAATATTTAATGTGTCTTCTCATCCATGCACATATAAAACAGTTGCATTAATACAATAAAAGAAAAGATTGGACCCCCACCACCACCCTAGAAGAATAGGCACGAAGCAGACAGGACATGCCTTGTTTTATAAAGATAGTTTAGGATTAGAGCTGTCAGTAAACAGGAGCGACTCAGATATTTTTTCTTTTGCACCTAAGAATCCACGACAGCTTTTTGCTTTACTCTGATATCAATTGAAGAAGGCTAGAGGCTAACGTTGAGGTAACAATGCTAGCAGTGATTTAAACCTTTATAGGGCCAAATGTCTATGTTTAGACACTTCCGCTCACATCATAAACGATATTGGTGTGCTTTTTCACGAACTCTTAGAATTATGGGATTTCACCTAAACAGTCATCAGAGACCAAGCTAGTCACGGTTTGCGCCAGAGCGCCATTCCACCAATCGGTGCGGGGCTATAAGGCACCAAATACTGGTGTGTCGGCAGAGCCAGAAAACTACTCGGTCTCCTCTTGTGTTGACGGTCAGATCCCTAAAACTAACAATGCTAGGTTTATGAAACTCTCGCATCACAAGATTGACTAGCTGTGCTAAATAAGGATATATGTGCTGTAAATGTTAAACTTAATGAAGTTGGTGAAATCATCACATGAATATCAAATATGCCATATTTGAACATATGCCCTGAATAAGGAAAAGAAAATATGAATATTTTTAGGTAAAATCTGTTTTTTTAGACATAATCTTAAAATTCATGGTAACAGTAATAATACCAAGGATGATATTGAATTGATTTAGCAGTTTCAAACTAAGATTTCTCTGGAAAATGGAGACCATTTATTGCGCAAACTAATCTCACCATCAGTGATGATGATGAACAGGAGGAAGATGACATTGAGGCAGATCCTCAAATATAACGTATTGTAAAGTATTCTAATTATCTATTTTTGATGAGAAATTGTATCTATTGTTCAATAGCCTTTCAAAAATATTCTTGGTAATCAGTTTTTATAAAAATTTACCATATTGTTTAATAACTGTGATATATTCTGTATTGTTGAACAGTGATAACTTTCTAAAATTAGCTAGGTTATTCTAAAGTATCTTACAATTATCTATATTATTCACAGAGAATGTCTATTTAACTTGTTCATATGTTTTATTTTGGGATTTATTTTACCAAAACAGGGCCAACCATGTTTGATCACTTTGTTCTGTCTGATTTTCTGCATGCAAATAAATATATTTGAAAACTGTAACAACAGAAATACACTTTGGTTATGGACTACAATAACACCCTGGGGTTGAAATTTAAAAAATAAAATTATTCAGTGAGTGCCCTATAAAGGGTTAAAAGCAAATAGGCGACTCTAAAAATATACTTTTTCAATTACCAACAACTCGATTTTACAGTGAAATGTGTGTGTGAAGTGAATAATGAATCAATCGTGGCATTTTACTTCCTTTAATGAGTCGTTCAGAACTATAACAGCAAGCTAACAACAAGACAACAAACAACCGCCCTTCCCCTAATGCAGAGACACTATTGTAATAAGTGTAGTAAGTACCACCTACCAAGAGTGCTAACACCAGCTTTGACGATGTATTAATCTACGTATCAACTTACTGTGTATGGCTCTTTGCTTGTCATCTAGAATCTTGCCGATCTGTAACTGGCAACAACCATGGCAGTTACGGATCAGGAGTGAGAGTAACATTTTGTTTAGAAAAATAACCTGCAGTAAACAAATGTATCCACGGGAAGTTATTCATTATTACTTTATTGCACCTTTAAGTATTTTTCTTTGCTTTTCTCTTTAATCGTCATGCTGGGGCAGGGGGAGTTAATTCATTTCTCTTCATGTGATGGTATCACACACATTTGAAGGTATACTTTTAAAACTTCTAATGGCTTTAAGTGTCATGTAACTGCACAACAATGGCATGCATGCTAACTAAACATAATTTGTTGGATGAATAACAGAAAAAACTATTAATTTCAGACTTTGGTCAACTTGTGAGTCTTTTGAGGACCGTGCCACAACAATCTAAGTTATTCTCAACAAAGAACGATTATGGGATCTTTTCTTTTTTCAAGCAGAAATCACTTTTTAAAGTCATTCTCTGCTGCGTTCCAAGCTGTTACCCAAAACAAACACTCTATAGACTTAGTGGGATAATTGAGGCGGCAGGAGGCAAAGTTGCCCAGAAAATCCTTTCCAAATGTAATTGGGAATGCACAGGCGATATAGGCTAATGCTGCTCACAGCTGAGGGACAGACCCTGTCAAACTAATCCACTCTTGTCACTCACTTTTGATCAATACAAATCTCTCCCTGTGCATTCCTCCACAATTTAAACCTCCTGTAGAACCAGTAATATCTCTGCCTGAATCCCCCCCCCCAGCATCACCCGACTAGTGATGGAGCGTCAGGCTCTGTGGAGCAGATGTAGGCAGAAACAGGGCGATTTAGGGGCAAGCTTGTAAATAAATATACACAAAGAATTAAATAAACAGTTGTGGGAAAGAGGGTTGGGATTTCAGCAACCTTCTGGCTATATCTGAAATGTTAAAGCCCTTGTCCTTTAAAGGAGACAAAGCTCAGAGAGGGCGAAAACGGGTCACACAACACAGTAGCTGTAACATCCAAACAAAAATATATAGATTGTTTTACGTACTTTACTTTGTTTTAATTAAATTAAGAAGGCTATTGTGAAAAAGTTGTCTGGCAAAAGAAAGAGAAAAAAAAACATTGTGAAAGCTTGAGACTTCTGCAGAGTGAGATTCAAGACAGTAGTGTTGGAATTGTGCTGTACTGTACTCTTAAAAGCTGATTTCAATGTACATGAATGTGATTCTGAACTGGTCTACTTTTCTTATTTAAGTGACCTAATCATGCATCAGAGAAAAAAAACATTATTTTTTTCATATTTATTTCATTCAGTTAAAAAAATATAACAAATAAATAAACAATATGCATACCAACACAATACAACTTGAATGAAAGGGAGCAGATGGAAGAAAAAATCTTATAACTTTTGTCCCTTTTTTTATTTATATGTATATATATATATATATATATATATATATATATATATATATATATATATATATATATATATATATATATATATATATTACAAAAATAACAAAACTTCATGTTTTTGTTATTTTTGTAATATATATATATATATATATATATATATATATATATATATATATATATATATATTACAAAAATAACAAAACTTCATGTTTTTGTTAAAGGTTTCCATAGAAGTGTTCCCTTATATCCTAGTTAGCTGAGCTGTGTTTGGAGAATTCTGTCAGACTCCAGCATGAGATCACTGACATATCAGATTTGTTACTTTGAACTCTGAGATTTAGTTTCCTTATCCTACTGTGTCCTTTTATTATTTCTTTTTCTCGTTGTTTGGTTAGGATTTAGCCAACCAATTTCTGAGGTGAAGGTGAAAGTGCAGCGAGTTGAGATTTTTTGAATCTGTGCTCTCATGGCTTCATTTTCTACAAACTTTTATTGGCAGAAAATAAAACACAAAAGTGAAATCAGACGTGTGAAAATTGGACATGTTTTAGATCAAACTTATATTAGGGGAAATGAAATCTAATGTTGCACCAATTTGAAGGTTAAACCTGTGTGTTGCAAATGCTTTTGCTAATGATCAGTGATCAAATTAGAGAATTGGTGCAGATAAATAAATTAAAAGTAAGCCATCCATCCATCCATAAAACTTAACGTTGATGGTATGACTAAGTAGCGAAGGAGCTCTTTGTTATGATAAAAACATGTGACTTGTGTACTTTTTGCTCATTATTAACAAGCTTCTTCCACAATTAATGTGCAAATTTATAAATCCCTCCCATGCCAGTGTAACGAACCCTGTAGAAATATGTACATATATACCAGCAGTGATCAAATTAAATAATGTTAATGCTAACCAGATACAAAGACCCCTTACATCTTTAGAAATTCATGTAAAAATGTGCAAAATATGAATTAGCAGCAAACTGGCTGCACATAAGCCTGAGTGAGCTTCACCAGGTTCATCTCTCTGTGAGCTAAAGAGGCCTTCAGGCATGAACGGCTAACATAACAAACCTCCAGCTTGAAGCTACGATGGTTCAGTTGATCTCTAAGCTCATAAGATGATGTGATTTTACAGCAGTGCAGAATAACCCTTAAGTGTCTTCTTATACAAGATCCCTCATTGCTCGTATTCTCTGTTGTCTAATTGAATGTCTTAACAGGTGGGTGAGTTCTCATCCTCTGGGAAACAGATATTCTTTCCTAGTTTTTCAGCATTATTCTAAAAGAAAAAAATGCAATAAAAGACTTCCAGCAGACTGAAAATGTGTCAGATTATCAGGGGTTTGGTTTGCAAATCTAGTTGGTTTAAGATGATTTGATAGCAAGCATGAAAGTTCCGCTGGAATCCATCAAATCAGAAAGAAAAGAGAACAAAACAGATAATTTTTAAAAAAAAGTTTCATTCATTTGTGTGCTTTCTGAACTGCAAAAACCCACAGGAATGTATTTACTTCTTCACACCAACTTTTGTCGGGTTCTCTCAGTATGCTCAAAGCACCAGCTGCACAAATCTTTAAAACAGGTCAGTTAATTCATTTCCAGAGATAATTACTTTAATGTTACTTGTCAAATCTCCAGACAAATAGAACAAGTCACCTTTTATTAAGTCTATTAATACCGTTATGTATGTTCGTGTTAAAAGGAGACGTGAGAAAGTGCAAATAACAGCATTACTGTCATTTCGCACCAGCCTACGTTTCTGTTGTTGTCCACTGAGGCAGCCTGTCATCCTTCCCCTTTTTTGTTCTTCACAGTCAACAAAGCCTGTTCAACTGTGTTAATGTTGAAGTTAACAAAAGGGTACCAATATCTGAAAACTCACTTTTTTTTTATTTGATTGCAAATGTTACCTGTCTGCTAACGTGAACGTACTGATTCGGTCTTGTTGAATGGTCCATCCTTGTTTGCAGGATTATTCAGGTCAGGTACCAAACGCGTGCAGCTAGGTGGATTTAATTAGTGTGGTGAAGAATTTGAGGGAATTGAAAACATAAACAGGGTTTTATTGCATCTCATAACATAGAGTGTATGCTAATATTAATGTAGGCTGCAACTAACTTTTTATTTGTGGATAAAAACACTTGGTTTTATATCAAACTATAGTTATAGAGGTGGTAAATGAAAGCAATAAATTCAATCTGAGGTGCATCAGCCATCATAAACAATACCCTCATAATGTCCGTATACACAACACAATGATCTTCCTTTATCCTTATGTAGCAATGAAAGTCTGCCAAACAGCTAAAGACCCTTTTATGTAAAGCTGCTTTTACATAAATCTTTTATTCTATTACTTTTAACTTAAAATTGTAATCTTTTATCTGTTTATGATAATTTATAATTTTATGACTTACTTTTTTCTGATGTTAATCTATTTCTGTTTTGAGATCATTATGATTTTATGACTTTGTTTTATTATTTTTTTATCTATGTTAAGCACTTTGTGATTCTATATCTGTGATAAGTGCTATATAAATAAAATTTACTTACAACCAATCAATAAATAACATTTCCAAAAGCATACATAGAAAGGGACTTAATATGTAAAACTTTTCCATAATTCCGTAGGTCTGTACGTCCTTAACGAACATTCTAAATGTGAATAAATACATCCATCCAATTTTTATGTTTTTCATTTTTGAAATTATTGGCCTAAAACAAGTTGTTTGAAAAGGTCCCCTTTTGTGACATCACAATAACAAAAATGAGCATAGAACCCTTCCTCTCCTCTCCAGGATGGGGGAGCATCGGCTCTACTCCGAGCTTCAAGATCTGTACTCCTCACCTTATAGCAGCCAACCAAGAGTGGGCGTGGCCAGAAACAGCTTATTTGACTAACACTAGAACTTCCATGGCAGTCATTTTGACTTTTTTCATATTACTTTATTTAGATGAATTTCAAAATGACTTTTCTAATTTATTCATGTCCTTTATTTCTAGGTTTTAGTGGACAATTTCCATACAATAATGAATCAAAAAAGAAATATAGTTGTTTTTGTTTTTGCCTCCCACAAAACGTCAGTTTGACGGCTTCATTTTTTACGTGGTAAAATTTTCCCGCAGATTATGGACCGTATCACTGTTGCCAAGCAACCAAATTTCCAGCTCGCACGTGCACTCTCTGGTCGTATTCAGTGTAAAATACAGTAGCTGCTAAAACTATTTTTAGAAGAATGTCAGAAATGGTGTCAAAAATGATGCTGCTTTGGGTGGTGAAGCTGATGAAAACTGGTAAGTAGGAAGGAGCTGAAAAATTCATATGTGCAATAAGCTATGTCCTCTTTAAATATCCGCGCAGACACACAAACCCAAGTTTTGTGTTTCTGAAATGGGTGCTTTTATCAATCATTTTATATGTACCGTAAATCCTCTAATACAGGCCCAGGCCTGTATTTGACTCAAGCTCATCAAGCTCCAGGCCTTTACTGGAAGGAGGGCCAGTATTAGAGGCAGGGCTCTATTTCTATTTGAGCAAAATGAACTAATGGTTCGTTGGAGTTTTTGACAATTAATATTGAGCCCACATTTTCAAAGTTAACACATTTCTTTTAACAATGGTAGTTTCTGCTTCAGCCCTCTCCCCCCTCCCCCTGCGCAGTGGCCGCAAACTCACTGATGCGCCTGCAGCCTCTCAGAGTTCCTGCTGCTCTAAACATTAAAATAATTATTTCATTTTCTGTTCCTCACTTCTGATTACCTTCATTGGTGTCTGTTTGTTGCAACCACCAGGTACAAAAACTAACTTGTTTTTATTTGACTATTTTTCTGTCCTGTCTGTTTATTATCTTCCTGCATCTCCTCTCAATCCTAAAGAGAAACTGCTACCTGGGTTCATATATATTCACCTTATGAGTTACCTTTGAACTGCAGTTCTAAAAGATCTACCGACCACAAAAACAGCGGAGTGCTCGCTGCTTGCCGGCCGCATCAGTGATCGGTGCGTCACCGGATGACAAGTTGATATGCCCCGCTCCACAGCAAAACGCATCAGGTGCAAATAAAAGACAGAAAACATCAAAGGAAATGAACCGACATGAACGATTGCGTGTTAAATAATTTGGCAACACCTGATTGTTACTGTGGCCGTGCTCAGGAGGCAGATTACCGACCGCAAAAACAGCGGAGTGCTCCCTGCTTGGCGGGCACATCAGTGATCGGTGCGTCGGAGGACAAGGTGATGTGCCCCGCTCCACAGCAGCGAAACACATCAGGCGCAAATAAAAGACAGAAAACATTAAAGGAAATGAACCGACATGAACGATCGCGTGTCAGTACCGACGCTCTGGCACAGCGCGTTGCCCCCCCCCCCCCCCCCCCAGCCCCCACTCCGAAATGCCCCCCCCCCCCACCCCCACCCCCGAGCGCAGGAGCTTGTCACCTGCTGACAGCAGGCTGCTGTCTTTTCCGAGGGCTGCATCTTGCCGGTAATTATCACGTGACAGCGACTAGTCGACGACAGGCATAAAAAGTCACTATAGTGAAGTCGACTAGTTCATACAACCCCTATTGCTCCCCAGTGTTCTGCAGCGCACGTTCTCTTTGAACTTGATATCAAATTTTCGCCTCCTCTTCGTCTCCGCACGGTTAAAGTTACCCTCGCGGTCTATCACTCGCAAATCAAAAGTGAGACGATGACAACCGCCCCCGTACTTGCTTGTTACCACATTCCACCCGGCCACAATAAGAGACCGGCCATTATTCACCTCCACCGACTCCGACACCGGCCAAAATTGGAGACCCGGCCTTTAATTGAATGCCGGCCTGTATTAGAGGATTTACGGTAATTACTGTACCAATGTAAAATAATGAAAAATGGTCACATGATTGGATAGAATTTCCTGTGTTTGCAGGAAAGACATCTTTGATTTGACTGAATTTTAGGGTAATGTTGGAAATGTTAGCTTATTAGTAGAAGGCCTTGATACCATGCAGTCGTCCTCACAAAAACAATTTTATTTTTTAACCCTAAAATGAAGCTAATAGAAAACTTCTATACAGCTTTTTAAATAAAACATTTTACTATTGCAAGTTGTGTTAAAATTTCTCATCATTTTTAGCTTAAGTAACAGCAGCTCAGATGTGTGGGAGGTCATGAAGTTGATGATGTAACTTGAGCACAGACCTCATTTAGCTTTACAAAACTGTTAGATCTTATAATTAATTCCAAAATTAAGGGAAAGCTGTTACAGGAAGCTTAGGTGTTTTCTTTGTGATCCTGCCTCTAAGCTGGCGGAGCTGAGGCCGGAGACCAAAAGATTTACGGTAATCCAAAGATGATGAGATAAAGGCATGTTTACTTTTTTTTTTACTAGATCAGATCATTTCAGATGTATTTGGAGGATCATTTGTTATGTGGTAATTCCATGAGATAATGAAACGTGACCCATAATGTAGAGCTTTGTTGACGAATACTGCTGTAATTGCTTGATTGTCAATGCAAATCAAGGACAAAGATGGGGATTTTTAACACAAATCCTGCTTCAAACTTGGCTTTTATCTTAGTATTTAAATCTCTCCACAATAGATAGAAGCAAGCATTCTTATCCAGGTGTCCAGGGACTGCAGATCAACGTTTGTGTGAAATTCACTTTCTCTTCAATAAAATAACTTTTTGCCTCTTCTGATGGGATTTTCTGCCTTGCTCTGAGGACTGGCTCCCCAAAAAATGGCACTTACTTCTCCCACGGTTGTGTGAGAATCAGATAAAAGTTTTTGACACAAGTGCTTATTTGGGATTAGCACATGGAGCGAGAGCAGCACTTTGAGTTGTAAAGTGAATTATTCTAGCCATTTTGGGACTTGAAAGTAGAACAGATAAAACAAGCTAATGAAGCATTGTGTTTGTTCAGGCAGGACATGCACTAAGTCATGTGCGCTTGGCAGCTGCTTGTCAGCTGATCCACAAAACATGAATCACATTCTGGGATTCTAACAAGGTAATTGTCTTCCCAAGCTTCTGTTGGTCTTCTACAAGACTGAGGACAGACGCAGGAGACAGGAAGATTTGTGCAAAAATCAGAACACTTAGCAGCTATGCAGAAAGCAGGTCAGATACATGAGAAGGTCAGTAAGTCACAGAAGCTGTGGGAGATCACGTGCCGCTTCAACAACTTTACAATCATGTCTGACATCTGCAGAGATAGAATCCTTTGATTTTTGGTGTTGACTCATCTTGTAAACTATCTCAGCACCCCTGCTGGATGAAACAGAAAAACGGGTCAGTGGATGATGCAGTTAACATGGTTCTTCACTAAATCCTGCAACACTTACTGTTGTGTGACAAAAGGACACAACACTGTTGTGGGAAAGACACTCAGCCCACCTTGCCTGCTGGTGGTGGTCAGAGGGACCGGTGGCAGCAGTGTTCGGCAAGCCCCGCCTCTGTCAGTGCACTCCAGGGTAGCTGTGGCTACATCGTAGCTCATCCCCACCAGCGTGTGAATGGGTGGCTGACTGGTTGTGTTGTGAATTGCCTTGGGGGGTTGTAGAACCCTAAGAAGGTGTTATACAAATACAGGCCATTTACCATTTACTCTAATACCCAAAGAACTGCAACTTGGTCCTAAAGCCTAGTTTATACTTCTCCGTCAGAAAGTTTGCACTCTCACACACACACACACACACACACACACACACACACACACACACACACACACACACTCACTCACTCCCAGGTATTGATAGAGATGGGGTTTTTTTTTTCAAACTTCTCCGTTGGTGTGTCGGTATTGCAAAATTATTCCATGCCAGGACAGCAGGGGACATTAACCATTGTAGTGATGTCTCTCATCAATGACAAATCCACTCCAGGAGCAATGGATGACAGAGAGCGAGTTTGCATTGAGCTGAAACTGCTTGATCTTGAGGAACAAAAACTTTTGTCACAAAAAAAAATCAACTAGAGTGAAGACATATTTAAAGGAAGTGACGTCAAGGCGGGAATGATCTTGGACTGTTGCTTGGTCGACCATTCACAGCCATGTGGTCTCCAGGGCATATGTCATATAGCTAAAAAATTAGACTCTACTCCATTCGTTATTGCATGTCTATTGAAGAGCCCTTGCATCAATGGATAATGGTGATATGGGTCTCCACACCTCAGCAGAGAACTACAAACCGGTCTTCAGTAACCCAACAGATTACCCAACTCAATCTGCTGCCTCTTCTTCTCCTGTAAACCAACCTGGAAAAGCTGATATAACTGGCAAATCTAGGAAATTTGGCATCTTTCATGTTTTTTTCCATTACTTTTCTTTATTTGCAAATTATTGTTTCTCCGTATGCTCATCTATTGTAGTGCTTGTTATTTATGGCTACTGTAATAGTTATAAGTCTGCTTAAGGACATGATGTTTAAAATATGTCAACCTGGAGTTCAGCACATTAAAGACAGTTTAGAGTCCAGAGGACTTGAGAGAGATGCATGCGGCTACACCTTGAACAGCAATGAGTAGCATTCTTGTGAGGACGTGTCCTATTCGGTCCATGAAGGTCACTTTCCTTCCTCGACCTCTAAGTGAGCAGTTGTGAATTTGAATGATCTAGTCCTATTTATCCATGCTCCTACCTCAGCATACAGACGTGGAAAATATTGTTGGTAGCCTTTGGTCAATGAAAGAAAAACCCACAATGGTCATAGAAATAACTTGAATCTGACAAAAGTAATAATAAATTAAAAAATCTGTGAAATTTAACCAATGAAAGTCAGACATTGCTTGTCAGCCCGGCTTCAACAAAATAAGTTTAAATAATAAACTCCTAAAAAAAACATCAAGCACCTGTTTTAGGAAGTAGAAGTTAGTCTGAGAATATAGGGAGGAAGCAGACGGCAAGTTTTGGCATCATGTTTCCTGATATTTTGACATCTCATCTCTGATTGGCTAACAGCAACACAACTACCACTGACTCCATTTTCTCTGCAACACTGATGTTTTATCTCCAGAAAGAACACAAGCCTGAAGGAGTTCTGCCATATTGTGGGGTTGCTAATGCAAACAGTTAGCTTCTACTTGCAGAGACGCACCATGTTGTCTCCTGGAGGCAAAATCAATGACAGCCTTCCCCGTTGCGAACCAAGTTGGGTGAGTCTACAAATGCTAATTTGACAATGTGACATGTAATTGACTGGCTTTTCAAATCTGAGTGTTTACCTGTCTATTTTCTATCAATGGCTAATGCAAGAAATAGGGGTAGGAGACTATTTTCACCTTTAGCCTGCATGTTAAACTTGAAGCGACTGATCATATTTCAAACACAACATATTAATAAAAATGGATTTTCAGTGATCTTGCTTTGTATTATTTTTGCAGAACTGTGTTTTTTGCAATCTAACTACAAAGATTATTGCAAGGCTGGTATCCCTTCTATCAAAATACCAAATATCTCATCAACCACTGAACAAATTTTAATTAAACTCTCAATACTTTTTCTGTTGCATGGTGCAAAATCAGTAAGTGAACCCTTCGATTTCTGTGCTTAAATGTTTATCCACATATCAAAATAAGTAAGTAAGTAAATTTTATTTATGCAACACTTATCACAGATATAGAATCACAAAGTGCTTTACATAGATCAAAACAAAATGAAACAAAGTCATAAAATCATAATGATCTCAAAATAGAAATAGATGAAAATCAGAAAAATTTAAGTAATAAAATTATACAATTATAAAATTTCATAAACAAACGAAAGATGATTAAAATTTGAGTTAAAAATAAGAAAATAAAAGATTTAGGTAAAAGCAGCTTTAAATAAAAAGGTCTTTGGCTGTTTTTTTAAAGTGTCCAGACTGTCAATGCTACGTAAGGATAAAGGAAGATCATTCCAAAGTCGGGGTGCAACAGTCTGGAAGGAGCGATCACCTTGATACTTGTATCTGGTCTTTGGAACTTCTAGAAGGTTCTGGTGGGTGGACCTGAGGCCTCAGGTTGGAGCATAAGGCTTTAACAGTTCAGTAATATAGGGAGGAGCTTGACCATGTAGAGCACTGAAAGTTATAGTCAGTATTCTAAAATGAACTCTATGGGTAACCAGTGCAGAGACATCAGAATAGAAGTGATGTGAGCTCTTCTGTTTGCTCCAGTTAGGAGCCTTGCTGCAGAGTTCTGGACCAACTGAAGGCAGTCCAAAAAATAAATAAACAAATAAATAAATAACCTGCAACAAATTATCATTCCTTTGTCTTTACAGCTGGAGGCTTCTATTGGATGTTTTATAATGAAAGCACATCTTTTTGTGATATATTCTATAGATGTTTGAGGGAAATGTTCAATAAAAATTAAAAGAAGGTTGGCAATAGAGTCCTATACACATTGAAAATTTTATTCCTGACATATTTCTATGTATATCTGCTTCTCAACACTTCCTCCATTCTGTCTGTTTCTTCTAAAGTAAATGTATTCATTAAAGTCTATGAGATAAAGCCATTAGCCCTTGGGATCACATTTCCTTACAATTTCATGAGATAAAAGGATGAACTATATTAGACTTTAGTGATTGGTACGAATATGTTGAGTTTTCGAGGCTGCTACCTTTGTATCATATCGTCTTCGGGGATTACGTTGACACTTGAGAGGTTATGGAGTTTTTCTTCAGCCACTAACTTCAGCATTGAGAAATGCATTCACTCTTCCACTGTTTAAATAAGTTTAAGGACCTGTGAGCCCCTTGTCATTGGGTCTGACATCTAAAAATTGAAACACACTAGAGCCTGTAGGGTGAGAACAATGTTCCAGTTGATAAAAATGAGACCGTTCAAACCAGAAAGTGTAAGTCACAGTGTTGAATGGAATAGGGAGGGAAGGGATTTACATTTTTGGGCAGGAGATACCAGTACAATAAGAGGGAAACAGGGATTTCTTCCTACAGAACTAACAGAGCATTTCACTTGAAAGTTCACATCCTTATAACTGTGAGGAAATGGTTGTCAAAGCTAATCAACTTGACACAAGTGTAGAGTAATAATCATCAAAGTATGATTTCTTTCTGACTGAACCATCCACATGAGTTTATGTTGTGGTCTCCCAATCCTCCGAGCTCCGTCCGTTATTAGCTGTGCTGTTTGTGCAACAGGAGTCAGAGTCTTTTTCCACACAGCACGGATCCACGTGGCATCGGAGGATTAAGAGGATCTCATCACTCTCCATCTTCGTAATGTCTCTGTCAGTGTGCCGGATGGGAACTATTACATCCCATTGAACATCATTCACTAAATGCAGGGGCTCCTCATAAATGCTGTTGGTTTTATTGTGCACGTTATTAGTCAGTCTGTGTATTAGCACAGTGCTTTGCCTCATTCCTCTAATTACAATGTGAGTTGTAGTTTGTCTCAAGTGTTTCGTAGTTTCTTCTGGGGATCACTAAAGACAACAGTTATTTCCAAGCGATGCTCCCAAATTTTAGAGACTGAAATTTTATCTCTGGCTAAAGAACAGCTTGTCATCCTGTCCATGTAAACCCCCCGATGGACTGTGATTATGAGTGTGCTATGTTTTATGCCTCTCCACCGTTGACAGACAGGCTCATAACAGCAATCCTCTGTGGCAAAAGGCAGTTGTCAGTGTGGTTTATCCATCACTCGTCTGTCGTCATTAGCATTCACGGTTCATTAGCCATCAAGCATCCAATATTAAATTGAAATTGTAGGCTATAAAATGTATTGTAGCACTCAGCCACTGGTGCCTGTTGAACATGGATAGTTATTTGGTTTCTGATTGTGTTGCTGTTCGCAACTTGTGGATTTCTGTAGTCTTTTATTTTTCTCCAAATATTTCTAATTGGCATGCATGAGCATGTGGAGATAAACATGTTGAGTGATGAATATGAAGGGTGTTTCCTAATCTACTCTGTATTATTTTGGACAAAATACAAAATATCAAAATTTGCAGACTCCCCCCCTTTATTCTAGAAGTTCCTCTGCGGACCCTGGCAGCATTCTGGCAGGCCAATCACAGCTCTCTATTTGGGTTTAAAAATGATAGAGTGATGTGGGCCAATCCAGGGGCGGCGTTAGGCCTGGCTACTTGGGCTGAAGCCCCGGATGTTTAATGAAAAGCCCCGGATCTAAGTTGCGGAAGTAACATGCAGTACCAAAGTCCAACAGAGAGGGAGCAGCTGGCAGTAGTTTGTATACAGCCTGCCTGAGCCTCCACCACTGAAGAAGAAGCCCTTCAGCAGCCGGCTTCTTCTACACTCTCTGCCTGAAACGCATGAGTGAAGATGGACATAAGGACGTTTTTTAGAAAAAAGTGCAACGACTGAACCCCAGCTTTGATGAGACTGGTGTTGACTCAGGCCCTGTCCACACGTAGCCGGGGATCTGCCAAAACGTAGATATTTTTCTACGTTTTGGCCTGTCATCCACACGAAAACTGAGTTTTTTCACACGAAAACGGATCTTTTTAAAAAGTCCGGCCAAAGTGAAGATCTGCGTTTTCTCCGTTTTGGGTGTCTGCGTGTGGACAGACAAAACCGCAGTTTTAAGGTTCGCAACGTCACTTTCCGCGACAAAAACATGCTGACATCACGTGTGCGACCTGTGTTTACACTAGCCGACAGCATGGATGCCCTCAGAGCTGTGCTCGCTTTATCAATTGTCCAAGCGCTTTTTGCTTGTTTGTTTTTGCAAGCAGAATTACTGCTCCTTGTGGAAGACCACAGACGAAGGACGAGGTTAAGAACAGGGGAAGTACTGCCGCCTACAGGTCTGGCATGTCCTTAACAACGTATTTATCCAGGTACGTGTGGACAGAGTTTTTTTTTTTAAACAAGGTTGTTTGGATGCAAGTTTTTGGAGGGGCAGATTTTCGTTAAAAAAAACCCGGCTATGTGTGGACTAGGCCTCAGGTTTGTGTCTTATTTGAAAATATTTGTTGTGTTGCTGGTTTGCCTAAAGTTAGCTTACTATCAGGTAAAGTGGTTGGAGAAAGAAAGGGAATATTTACTATCATCTCACACTAAACACTAACAGGAACAATACTCTGCCCTGAAAATGCTTAATATGTAGCTTCAGATTAAAAATTATGTGGTACAAGACAAATATATATGACTAGTGCGTGTCACGTGTGTGTGTGTGTGTGTGTGCGCGCACGTGTGTGTGTGTTAAGCCCCGGATCTTCTTCAGTCCTAAATCCGCCCCTGGGCCAATCACAGCGCTCTATCGACTTTGTGTGCCAATCAATGTTCTCTGTTGATTTGGTGGGCTCGTTTAAAACAGTTTTTACATGAATTTTGAACTATTTGGGCTTTATTAGAATCAGGAGCAGATAGATATATTTAAGTCTTTTATGTAGAAAAATTAATTTTTGCCTTTTTCAACAGCGGACTGCCTCATTGGCCGACATCCGTTGCAGTGAGTACACCACGTTCGTTATCCAGTAGCGTGCAGAGATCATTTGAAACAATGGTAGAACCCACTTCATGACTGAGAGCCGTCACTGTAGCCAGGCTAGGGAACTCCGGCCCTTTGAAAAGAACCGGTTCTTACGGTTCAGCAAATTAACTGGCTCTCAAAGGGCTCCTCTTATTTTTTGTTTCCTAAATTAATTTATCACCAGAAATTATACAAAACCACTGAATTATTAATCCACAAATATACATTATATCAAATGTTTAATATTTGAACAACTTATTTTATTCAACATGAAGCAGAGTGCTGTAAAAACACACTTTAAATAACAAAAGCAAACAGCAAATAAAAGATGTATTAACTTTAAACTATTAGACCCTGTTGGATATGTTTTCCCTTTGCATTTTCCACACACTGTGGTTAAAATGTGTCCAAATCTTGGTGCGTGTTCGGTTTTCACTCACGTCCTCACCTTTCTGTAGCGCTGTTTTGTTTTTCTTTTCTCCTCTTTTACAGATTTGTCCTCACCAATATTTACAGGTCCCATCAGTTGATGCAATAATTGTCCCAGGCATTTTGTGCGTGCCACCCCTCTCCCTGCTTTCACAGTGATCAGAGGTGCGCTACAACACACGTAGCTCCATCAAGATTACATGAAAATCTGTTGATCTGCGTTCTTGATGTGTTTTTTGTTTTGGTAATTGGAGTCTAATTTCATACATGTAATTTTCTGCCATCTCTTTGGTCTTTCCCAACAGAGAATCTTAGGAAGCATGTTTACATGCCACAGTGTGCTGGTTTTTATCTGTATACTTCTAGTAGCACATCCCTGAACCTCACGATAACACCTTATCCAGGTTACCTAATATTGGGATGTTTACATCCGTAATACACCAGAGAGAGGACACCGGTTTGCTTTTCCCTGATTTCCCTGCATTTAACTCCTAAAGCTTGATTTCCCAAAACATTTAAACATTTCTTTGCTTTGTTCAATGCCTTTAAAATGTACCAAGAGCACCATCTTTCTCCATTTGTTTGCATGTTTACTAACCGGTTCCTTACAGCTTCAGGATCAGAACTAATTTCCTACTCCATTTAAAATGTTTCTCACTAACATTATCATAATGATGTTGCTCCCACTGCCTAAAGGAAATTAGCATCTCTGTGGACTTAGTCTCATTTTAGAGTTTGCTTTTTGTGAAATGCATGACACATAAAATTTAGCGTTATTAAAATGAATGCATCTATCTCCTTCTCCCAAGCTGTCCTATTTTGGAAAGATTAAATCTTATGACGAGGAGGTTTGTTTGGACGTTCGATCAAAACACAGTTTTGATAGGGTTTCTGTTTATTCCATTAAAAAAGGTGATGCTTCAAGTTTAGTGAGTGGAAGAAAAGAAACCAAGAAGTCCTAAGTAGTGTGTGACAGAGTAAATTTAATTGAATGTGAGCATATTTTATTTTATTCATGACTTTTGCACAATTGCATTAAAACACATGAATTCCTTTTATTTCTATTTCGTTTTTCTCTCTTATTTATTTATTTTTTATTCCAACCTGCTTCTGCAGGTCTGGAGATTGTGTTTGAGTTCGTCTGGTGAATCGA
Organism: Nothobranchius furzeri; assembly: GCF_043380555.1. Classification (NCBI taxonomy): domain Eukaryota; kingdom Metazoa; phylum Chordata; class Actinopteri; order Cyprinodontiformes; family Nothobranchiidae; genus Nothobranchius; species Nothobranchius furzeri. The sequence continues at coordinate 30,903,478 of NC_091752.1, forward strand.
GAATTGGTTTACGATATTGAGAGAGACAGATGAAACCACCATGACTTCCCCAGAGAATGTAAGGAATCAAATTTAAAAGCTATTTTCAGCTTCAATGCAAGGCACAATCTCGTCACCCTGATATTATTAGAAGAAATAAGATACACCCACTGCCAAGTTTGTGTTTGGGTGGGAGTGAGCATATGTGCGTGTGTGTGTGTACACACACGGAGGTGTGTGAGGAGGTTAGGTCAGCAGTGTTTGCATGAATAAAGCAGAAGCGCAGACACAGAAATGTGGTTGTGTGTGTTTCCACATCCCTGCTAGTGTCCATGTTTGTAATACGTTTAGTGCATTGTTAACCGTCCACATAAGTCAGTCTACATCCGCCATGGCGAGTGTTTGGACTGCTTTAAACTGTCCCTGTCAACAGCACCCCCCCCCCCCCCCTCTCTCTCTCTCTCTCTCTCTCTCTCTCTCTCTCTCTCTCTCTCTCTCTCTCTCTCTCTCTCTCTCTCTCTCTCTCTCTCTCTCTCTCTCTGTGGCAGGTCAGTTGGATCATTTTCAAGCCCTCATTGTTGACTCACTGCCCCTTCAAGTGTCTGAGCATCGGCAGCCGATGATGGGTACGTTTGCAGGTCTGCCCCAAGTGAAAGAGTAGCACGATATTTGACAGGGTCAACATCGTCGTGTATGTCAGCCTTATGTAAGCATTTCTGGAAAGAAGAGTGCAGATGCATGTGTAATATGTAAAACTGGCAGACATGGTCTTTGTCACCCGACAGCCCTCTGTCCTGAGATTACACATCTGTTTTGTTCTCCCTTTCTTCCATAAACACATAATATCCCGTTGCTGGATAGGCTAAACTCAGGCAGGAGGTGTCACTACGTTCATCTTGCACATTCCAAGCACCGTATCCTTTCACCCCCCTCAATCACGGTCCCTTCATCTCAAACTTGCAGGATTCAGAGACCCCCTTCTCCTCCTGCTGAAGCATGTTTACATAGAGGAGAGTGTGTGCTTTTTCTCCTTCTGCTTCTCTTTTTAGTGTCTGTTCAATAGAGAGATGGTTACGCTTCCTTTTAAGGATTGATCGGAATACTGGTTGAATGTGTATAGCATCTCTGTAGGGCTGTAGGACAAGGTCAGGGTTGGAATTAGACCCGTGAATTGTTTTCGAAAGTGTGGAATTCCATAGTTTGGATTGTGGAAACTGTTAGGAACTAGCTGTCACTGCGGAAAATTAATTGCTTCAGCTAGCTTTTTTTCTTGCGCTTCTTTGCAGCACCCACCATAAACTTGTGATTTCAGTGAAATGACAGTACCTTTGCTTATGTTTTAAAACGCACACAAAAAGGTATGCATTGGAGATCATCCAGATTTGGATTTACTGCCAGACTGAATGAGAAGTTAGCATTCGGTGTTCTCCATATAGTCACACTGAAGTGGCCACAGGCTTTTGGCTTGACACTTCCCCAAGTCTTTCTTCCACTGTCTGTATTTTACCTCTGTGTTTTCCTCCCTGTCTCTTTCTTTCACATACACATAAACTACACAGGCATGTCTAAGTGTCTAAGAGTGTCATGTCTAAAGAGTTCCAGCAGCTTGTTACTAAGGCTGTCAGAAAACACAGACCCACCGCAGAGGTGAGGATGTGTGTGAACTCCCATGAGCATGTAGCACAACACCCCAATTCTGTTTCTACATGGAGATTTTTTCCCACATCGATTCCAATGCAGATGGAGAAAATACTTTTTGTGTTCAAATAACAGGGATTAATTTAATGTAATGTATGCAAAATAGAGGCTGACCGATACGGTTATTTTTTAAGGCCGATGCCGATTTTTCAAGAATTTTGTTGCCAATGGCCGACATCTAAAGCCGATTATTAAGGCCTATATATATATATATATATATATATATATATATATATATATATGTATATATATGTATACATTAACATATGTATATGTGTATATATATATATATATATATATATATATGTGTGTGTGTGTGTGTATATATATATATATATACATATATATATATATATATATATATATATATATATATATACGATTTTTCACATTGATTGTGAAAGACAACTGAACACTCACTGTCTGTAATATAAATTAAATGTATATATGATATAAATTCAAAAGTTGATAAATCTCTTAATATTTATATACAAATATAAAACAAACTCAAAACATGAAAAAAATGGTGTGTTGGGGTCCTTCAGGTCCTTTCTTCAGTCTAGTAGTGGCAGCAGTTGGCCCCACAGGTGCCAGATTTTTTATTTGTTTTTTTATTATTTTTGGCTCCTAAAAATAATTTCGGCCAGTGGTCGATATAGAAAGAATTTAACATATTGGACGGCCTCTAATGCAAAACACTGCAAGAGTTTTTAGGTTATTATAGAAAACAGTAGAAATAAAGTTACTGGGTTTTAGGCATAAACTATAAAATTTAAATAATAAGAATTAAAAAAGTATTTATGAGCTGGTATACATGCTTACAGCATGGATTTTGATAAAGACAAAACATTTTAATTCCTGTTTTAAAAAATGAAATAATTAATTCTGTTGTTTTAACGGCAAGCCATACACAAAATCTGACAATAACACAAAATATTGCTGGCAGAAAGTGTCAGCATCACTTGTGTATTTTTGGATGCTAAATAATGGCTTTTTTACTTATATCCGATATCCTATATTGTCTAACTCTTAATTTCCGATACCGATATAAACCTATATCAACATATGCAGGGTCCCCCCAGTGGCGGTGCCGGGGTGGGGGGGGGATAGGTGGCGCTATACCTACCCCTGGATTAGTCATTGCACCCCCTAGCACCCCCAAGTAAATATTAGATTTTTTTTTTTTACATTTACTTTTAATTTAACGTGTGGATGTGATAATATTTAACATACAAAACAAAATAATCAGTAAATTATCATATTGGTAGTAAAAACTCTAACCACAACAGGGAATTGATGTTAACCTTTGACCTCATTTTCCACCTGCGAACAAGTGAAAGGTAGAGCTAGTGGTAAAATGGATCGGTTTTCATTGCCCAAAATTCCACGGGTTCAGTCAGAAACAAGTTAATCTTTGGAAGTGGTCTCAGACCCACAAAAACTTACGGATCTGGATGAAGAGAGTCAACCCTCAACCGCCGCAGCAGTCGAGGGTTTTGCCGCTGAAAATGCTAACACTAATGTTAGCTAACCTTGCAACACAATATAGATGGTTTTCTGTGTGGCTGTATGTGTTTATGATTTCATGGAAAAGTCAGCGATTGTTCATATGTTTATGATGTATATTAATGATTGTTTCAGGTGATGTTGAGGTTTTGTGCACTCATGTGAATCTGCTAGTGTTGAAGGTGTTTTAGAGAACAATAGGTACGCATGACCACTTCCTTCATAGCACCCTCAATAAAAAGACTAGCTCCTTCATAGCTCCTGCAGAAAAACATTCCGGAGCCGCCACTGGGTCCCCCTAATAATTTAATAAAAAATGAAACAAATAATTTAGGTTTCTAACATCACAAATCTTCTATCATGAATGCTTAAGGTTTAAACATTATCTGTGCAAAATTACAACAACTTCAATTTAAGTTAGTAATCAAAAATAAATTAACATGTTTAATTTTTCTCCAGCAGCAGCCCTGGAGATATGCCTGACAAACACCCTGTAACGAACTTAATAACTATCTTAAGGCCAAAGATATTTATTAAGTTTGTGATGGAAAAAAGTTTGATTAATAAGTTAGTAAATATTATAGGTGAATTAAAAATAAAAAGGTTTGCCAAGACATATGTAAAAAATGGTAAAGTAATAGTGATAGTAATGTATTTTTTTCTGTTTCTGTATATTGTAGTTACGTTGATAAAACATTTATAAAGACCTTCATTTAGGAAAAGTAAGCCTTGGGTAAAGATTCTTGTGCTGTTTTAGTTGTTTGGTAGCTGCCAGCAACAGATAGCTATGTGCCCAAAGGACAGCAGGGCAAATTCCTGATTATTCACAAGTTGTGCCAAACAAAACAAAAATATCTCAAAAACTAAACCTCAGGTCTGTTGTATTTTGGTATTTTCAGAGCGAGGAGATGAACTTGAAGAGTTTGGTTTATAATATGTGGGTGGTATGAAAAAATTGGCCTACTAAAGGAGAAAAACCAATAGCGATATATTCAGATATTACACTGTAACACTGGCCGATAATATCAGTAGACCAGTAATATCAGACATCCCTAATTTCATGTATTTATTGTGATAATCAGACAACCACATAGAACAAGGAAAGGCAGTCGTGAGCTGAGGCATGAGACAGTGCGGGAACTCTGCCCTTCTTTACTGAAGTAAAACACTTTAGAAACCATCAATCTGCTGAAGTCACCTCTCTGTACTGTTGCTGCAATGTGAGAAATGTCCCAAATGAATTCAATTACCAAAAAGACATTGGAGGCATGTGACAATATTAGACAGATCTGCAGAATCCGGAGATGACATGAATCAAAATGATCCGGTCTGAAAAAACTTAACTTATTGTATATGCTGAACGTATTATTGCATATTGCATATATACACCAGTAGAGATCTTTGTCAAGGCGCTGGCTTCAATTCAGCCTCCTAGGCACTGGGAATAACCTCTCACACTGATTGCAGTTTCACTTCCTCACATTGTTATTTTATCAAGCTCCTGTCAGGCTACAGTCTGTAAGTAAGCAGGAATCAGACACAGGGCATTTCTCAATGTCAAGGCGCCTGGCCGCGTGAGGCGATGTCTTGCGAGGCCAGGCGCCTTGCTTACGAGGACACTGTCCTTCCTTGGTCAAAGAAAACGGTTAAATGGAACAGACTTGCATCACTTGACCACGGCGGTCATGTAACGTCATGTGACACGGGAGATAACGTTACATTTTATACGTATTAGTTTCAATATAAATATATAACAAGACTTTTACTTTTGAAATTGTGTATATATTTGTTAAACTAAATATGTAAGCGAGTTACTACCCGCTAGCCACCGAAGTTGCAACTAATAGGCAGCTAACCAACAATAGATAACTTCTTTGGATTTAAAAAAAATTCTAATTAGTTGATTTACTTTTAAACTTGAAAATTGTCCCCGAGGTAGCTGCCGGCTTCTGATCCACCGTCCTCTAGATATTACTGCGGTGTATTGTGGGTAATTTTTGACCAAGGTTAGGCTACAAGACACCTCTCGTGTATCCTTGCTCAGCTAGCTAAACGGCTAACAAACGCAGAACACATGCCTCGGTAGAACATGAACATTGGAACACATCTTGGAAGCTCCCAATGATGTATCTCCTAGGCAACCGGGGCGGGGCCAAAACATCAAGGCAAGGTTCCTTGGCATTGAGAAACACCCACAGTGTCACAGTAATCTGGACTGCTGCAAAAAAGACACCTCAGTGAAAGTAGATCTCTTGAATGGCCCACAGTCATAAAGGAGATGCAACAAGGTTATGGCAGAATAATTATGGTGAGCTACTTCCTGGTATTAGGTGCTGGTGGGACGTTTTCCATTGTACAGACACTCTAGGTTTCTGTTTTGGAGGAATAATTTTTACATGTGTTTCCATAACCTAGTGGTATTTTTCTATTAGAAATATGCGTTACACACACGCACACACACACTAGGGTTCATAATGTTAGCGATGTGACTGCACAGGTAGCTTCAGTGTGCATTGGTTATAACTGACGTCCATATCTCGATGATGTGTCTCTCATCAGTAAAAACCATGGTTATATCTTTACTTCACAGTTTACCTGCTGTGTCATCTTTTTGTAGGTGCATTGAATGCATCATCAGTAACTTTTAGTGGTGTACAGCCAGGTAGAAAATCGTTGGACAATATTAACCAACACACATGCTTCCTAAATAAACTTCTCAGTGACATGGTCTCTCGTTTCTGCAGCAGCGTATTTTTCCAAGTATCCTCACCGATCTATGCACCTGAAGCTTTGTGTGACGTAACTTAAGATAAAAACATGGTGATGGTGTTTAAAAAGCAGATGTGGGCTTGTAAATTGCGTTTAATGTGTTGAATCTTTTCAAATCGCATCATAAATTGTATTTAATTGAAAATCGTTTTTCAAATCATTAATGAATTTTGAGCAGTGATGAATCGTATCGAATTGTATTGGCAGAGGGCTTCACCGTATTGTCAATATATTGTATCGCTGGTAGTGTATTGAGTGCCTCAGTGGTGAAGAAACACATCCCTAAAACACACACACACACACACACACACATGCATGCACACATGCACATACACGCTGTTAGATATATAATGCACGACTAACTGAACTGCAAACACAGATCCAAGTAGTTCATTATGTCAGTGACCAGAGCAGCCTATTAGGCAGAAACTCCACATCATTTGATTAATTCACTGTTTATTAAATATTTATGGGCCATGTTATGAAGGAGGCTTAGAGAAAGACATTTTTTTTCTTTAGGATGAACCTAATCCATCACAAGCTGGTGATGATGGTGTTGCTGCCAGAGGATGGTAGAAAGGGTTGTGAAACAGCCCGAGGCCATCTGTCAGGTGCTCACCACTGACAAGAACAAGCATTTAGTGCTGTATTTATTTATTTATTTATTTTTGTTTTTTTGGCAGGAGATTTACTTGCTGGAGTGTACAAGTGATGCTTTAAGTCAGCTCTCAAAGTACACAGATTTTCAATCTGGCAAAGCTGAGAAATTTGTTTGTGGAGGTTGACAATGGTTAAGTTTAAGTTTCTGCTCTTGGGTAAAGGTTTCTGCATCTCACAAAACTTCATATGTTCACCAGCTGTATCAATGAGAGCCAAGTTTACGGTGATGCTAAACTGAAAAGAAGATTTTATTATTGAATTTAGGGAACATCAAAAGTATCAGACAGTTGTTTAGATCTTCACATTTCTGAATCATAGAAGCTACAATTTGACTGTGATCATGGGTATCACTGGCTGTTACATCACTGATTGTGCTGCTTTTGCGAGTGTTGAGATAACATGTTTCTGTGTGAGTACTATGATTTAGACTTTCCAGACAGGTGTCGTTTTCATGCGACGTCGACCAAATCGATTTCTCCACACTCTCTTGTGGATCAAATTTACCCTGTTCACCTTGAATGAAGTATATTAAGTGTGGTGTATTGTTCATTAACGTCCCTTACTGTGATATAGTACATCATTAAACTTAATAACTTACTAATTTGGATTCTTCGTAAGTGTAAATCTAGAGCATTATTATTTCACACAATTTGTCAGAGTCTGGACAAGGTGCAATATGTAAGAATGACATCCTGTGGTCACTTTCTCACTGCCGTTCTGTAAGATTCATGGCTGTTGCCCATTACAAATCAGCGCCAGAAGACTCTAGATGACAAGCAAAGACCAGTCTTACACAATAAAATGATTAATTGTTAAATACATTGTTATATCTGGTGTTTGCACTCTTGAATGTTAAGGTATAGTGAGCACTTACTACACTTATTACGGTAATATTTCTCCTGCATTAGAGGAAGTATGGTCGTTTGATGTATAGCTGTTAGCTTGCAGTTATAGTTCTGAACGACTCATTAAGGGAACACCAAGATTGACATTATTTTCTTCACACATACAGCGCTCAGCATAAATGAGTACACTCCACAATATGTGTCAGAAAACCTTTAGTTCCCTTTCAAAATCAACTTTTTCTATGAGATACTAAACTACAAAACACTCCCAGGAATGTGGGCAATTGATTGTAAACACGATTTGTTGTGTGATTTTCCTAACAAATCTATTCAAGTCCATGATGCAAAAATGAGTACACCCCAGTTATAGTCTTAGGAGAAAAACCACACTTCCCTGCAAACAGTCAACGTCTATATTGAGTCTGTTGGTCCAGACCATGTAGGACGTCCAAACTAGGTCTTTGCACAGTGGGTTAAGACTACAAAATTCCAGTAACAGGCATTCAACCACAGGTGAGTCTAATGAATCATTTAAAAGGTATCCAGCAGACAGGTGACTATAAAAGGGCGTCACTTACCAAAGAAAAGCCCTTCCCATTTCATACTGTCATCAATGGCTCCACATGGAAGAGAAATGTCACATAATCTGAGAAAGGAAATCTTTTCTGTACACAAAAAAGGTGAGGACTACAAGAAGATCTGCAAAACTTTACATATCAGTCAAAATACGATAGCAAAAGTGATCCAAAAATCTAAGAAAGATGGAAGTGCAACCATCTTACAGAGACGTCTAAGCCATCCACAGAAGGTAACATCTTAACAGGAGCGTCTTCTGATGAGAAGGGTTGAAGAAAATCGCTGTGCATGTTCACTGCAAAAAGCTAAAACAGTAGAAAACCAAACTGGAGTCACCGCTTCCAGTGACACCATACGACCCATACTGCAGAGGAATGGGATGCACGGGTATTGTCCACGAAGGAAGCCTCTCCTAAAGCCCATGCACAGAAAAGCACAACTAGGATTTGCTAGGGCCCATGCTGAAAGAGAGGAAGACTACGGAGACTCTATACTCTGGAGTGATGAGACAAAGATCACTGGTTTTGGAACTAATGGTTTCAAAACTGTGTGGCATCATAAAGGTGAGGATTTCAAAGAGAAATGTATGGTGCCTACAGTGAAACATGGAGGTGGCAGTGTTCATATGGGGCTGCATGAGAATTCTGACGTAGCAAGTTGAGCATCACTCTCCATCCAGCATCCGGCTCTAAAAGAGGTTATTCTTGAAGAATGGAAAAAGATAGATGTTGCAATATGTCACCAACTAGTTAATTCCATGCCTAGAAGACTTGGTGCTGTCCTTGAAAACCATGGTGTTCACACAAAATACTAGACGTAGTAGGTTTTGTTGGGGGCATATTCATTTTTGCCCCAACCAATTTTTGTAAAACTGAAGATTTTGTGATCTAAGTTATTATTATTATTATTATTATTATTATTATTATTATTATTATTATTATTATTATTACTAATTTCCCTCTGGGATTAATAAAGTATCTTTGAATTGAATTTGAATTAGAATTCATGTTATGGAAGTGGTCAGTAAAACCCAACCTTGAGAAAATTCAGAAAATAGTTTTTTTGTTCATTGAGCTACTGATCAAATTCATACTTTTCAAAGGGGTGTACTCATTTATGCTGAGCACTGTACATTTCACTGAAATATCAAGTTGTTGGTCATTGATAAAATATTGTGAGATATTTTTATAGTCCTATTTTATAGTATTTGCTTCTGATTCATTGTTAGCTCAACACTAGCCTCCAGCCTGCTTTAACCAATATTAAAACAAGAAGATGCCGTGGCTTCTTAAGGGTACAAGAAAAACTTCTGGGTTGCTCCTGTTTACTGGCTTTGGTTCTTCAAATGACTCTGGAGCTTTTTGCCGGCTGATGTCAAATTACAAATACCTGTGCTGCAGCATTAGCTCTCCAAAGACACTGCAGCCTCACAAACTCACCGATTGTGAAGACTACCTACGTACTTCTTGCATATTTTTTGAAGGGAGAAAAATTGACAACCTTCCAGCCAGCTGAGAATGAAATGTAGTTCAACATGATTAGGACATCAGACTGTAGAACTTGTTGCTCCTTCAACAGCCTTTCATTGTCAAGCCAGTAATCCCAAAACTACTGCTCATATCTACAAACATCTGCATCCAGGTTGCAGTTGCGCTCTTGAAATCACCAGTGCATGAACTTCTTATCTAAAGTGCATCTCCAATTACTGAACTTATTTTATGCTGCTATGGTCAGTGTGAATTTTCTTTTCTTTTTTTGTTGTTGTTGTTGTTGTTGTGTTTTGACTTTGCGGTTAAAGTTCCTTGTCAGTATGCTGTTGAATAGAAGTTCCTCATGCCCTAAATGTTTTAAAACAACGCCTGATTATGGTACATTCCCAACAACCTAAGCCCCATCTGCCTCCAGATGTCTTTCTGCGTGTTGCTTGAGCTCAGCTAGCATATTATAAAAAGGAGCAAAATAGAGATCAGCATGTCCGCATTGGACCTCATATGCCAATATCACTGCTCAGCTAAATTAGTTTGCTAAAAATAGAAACCTGATAGAATAGCAATCTACCCAACTCCCACCACCTGGCCAGTAGTCACCAATTTAGATGGAAACTTAGACTCAGCTTGGATTGTGCTGTCTGCTACAAATGCCTCAAAATAAGGGAATAAGTTGTGTGGCAACCCAGTAAATGAGTATTGATCTCTGTGTGTACCCAACACCATTACTCCTACGTGCCTGGGCGTTAAACTTATGGTAAATTGTTGGGCTTAATGCTGACACCATAATGGCATCACTGCAGTAGCGGCTGGCTGCTTAATCCTATCTCACATGATCTATTCTGTCTGCAGTCACACAGAATTTTCCACTAATAACAAAGTTGAGTTTTGGAAGCAAACAAAAGAGCAAGCCTGTACTGTAACTTTAGTTTTTTGTTTTTTAAGTTCTGCAGTAGCCGAGTCACATAAATAGATTGATGATTAATAGTTTTCTGTGCTATTTTCTCATTTTCTATTAAACCAGATCATAAAGTAAAAAAATCTTGCATAGGGAACACTTCCATTATTTATCTCACTAAAACAGACAGAGAAGGCTCAAGCTGATTCTCAAGCTGATTTTTACCGTAGCATCTAATTTGTCCACCTCTGGAACAATATGTGACTCGCTGCTGTTCTGCAGGTCAGACTTCCCGTTTTAAATGAAAGTCACAACTTGTTTTCCTAAAGTAATTTCTCAACTCTTACATTTTTCTTAACGTGTCAAGGTTAACAACTACAGACATTTTCTTCTGCTTTTCAAGCTGTTATCTTCACATACACACATTTTGCCCCGCATAAGCCAATTAAACAATGTTCAGCTTTCATTTGCAACACACCGCTGTATCATACTTTCTGTAAAATGTGCTTTGTAAGAAGTTAAAAGTAGACTTTGTTCTCTTTAAGAGGATTTTAAGGGTTTCCATTCATCATAAATGCTGCCTTTTCCAGCAGTACTTGTGGATTTTTTCTTTTGCTTTTGTTTAAGATGTTGCACACCGGTACAATAATAAGTGTGCCTTTTTTTGCATGGACGTGTTGACTGTAACATAAATCCTACATGTGTGAAAAGGGAGGAAATGTAATCCGTATATGTGCATGAAGGAGGTGGTATATGTTTGCAGCCTGGACAGCAGGAGGCCCTTTGGTATTATTTGCAGCTGTGTGAGCTCTGTCACAAACGGCTGTGAGACGCTGCTGGCTACTGGGGTTATTTAACAACTCTCTGGGAGGTCTGAGAGCCTAAGCACAGGTGCAGCACTTAGTTTCAAATGCCTTTCCCTGTAGGATGAAATATTGTGTGAGCAGTCATCATTTCTAACAGTATGGGACTGTTTTGGTCTTAAATGGCATTGATAACCAACTGGGCAGGTTAGAGAAGGAGTTTACTCTTTTGCATAAACTATCTTAGGTGAGTCAGTTTTATTTTTATTTTTAGTATTTGTTATATATATATATATATATATATATATATATATATATATATATATATATATGGTTTTATATTTATTTTTAGTATTTGTTTATATATATATATATATATATATATAGTTTTCTTTTTAGTATTTGTTTTATATATATATATATATATATTTAGTAATTTTAAAGTTAGAGATGTAAAAACAATAACACTTCATCCACCCTCAGCCGAATCGTGCTTTTCTCTTTCTGTACTCTTGTTGTGTTTCTGCATCACTTTGACTAAACTCTGCCAAATTATGCATGGTTACAGCTTAGGCAGCATCGTGGACCTGTACAGTAAGTGACACCTAAACCCTCTTTTATTCAGGCAAGACACAAACACAAGAACACCCTGAAAGTACTTTCCTCGGGCAGCAGGTGTGTTTTTGACAGAATGTGCAACTGTTTCACTCCCCAGAAAGCCAAATTTCAACAAAAAGTTGAGAAAAAAGTTTCCCGTTTTCTATCATCTGATTTTTGCTGCGTAAAACCGTCACAAAAAAGTGCAGTTTAAAATCATGTTTTGTTTTGTTTTATTTTTTTCAAAACTGATAGAGAATGAAAATAGTAAAAGTTTAAGTGCAATTTGCTGGATGTCATGATACAAAGGTGTTGGGTGCAATCTCTCTTTTTCACTGAAGGCTGTGGGCTATGACCTTGTTGAGTTAGATGTTAAGTTGTGAAACAGAGCTAGAAATCCATTCACAGCATGCATACAAATTGTCCGAAACTACTTTGAAATTATTTTTAAGAGAGAGCACTTGGTTACTAAAATGACAATTCTGTCAAAAAATATCTTAACTTGGTAAAATAGGCTTATAGCACCATCTACTGGTGATTCACGGGATTCCCAGCTACACTCATGCACTGTTCCTCTCTGTTACCTCCCCACCCCGCTCTGCTTTACTTTATGTATGCTGTATTTATCCCTCCCTAACCATGTTACCTCTTATCTCACTCTCTTTGACTCTCTCTAGAATATGCCAGAGCATTACAATGAGCTCCAACAGCACAGACCCTGGTCTCCTTCTGACTGCCAACCCTTCACCATCAGTGGCCAGAGCCTACCCACAATCCCGTGGCCTTCATCAAGAAGAAATTGCTTTTGATGATGACCCCTCTTTCATCAACAAAACCTTCAACTTTACTTTACCAATCGACAATGCCCTTGACCCCCTGGGTGGTCACCCTGTGTGGCAAGTAGTCATAATTGTCTTGCTGACAGGAACATTGTCTCTAGTCACCATCGTCGGCAACATACTGGTAGTGGTGTCCTTCAAGGTTAATCGGCAGTTAAAGACAGTGAATAATTACTTTCTTCTGAGCTTAGCTGTGGCAGACCTCATTATAGGGGTCATTTCCATGAACCTCTACACGCCTTACCTTATAATGGGCTACTGGGCCATGGGCACCTGGGCCTGTGACCTCTGGCTGGCTATTGACTATGTTGCAAGCAATGCATCAGTTATGAACCTACTAGTCATCAGCTTTGACCGCTACTTTTCAATTACCAGGCCTTTGACCTATCGAGCAAAGCGAACCACCAAGCGAGCTGGGGTCATGATTGGATTGGCTTGGCTTGTTTCTTTTATTCTGTGGGCCCCAGCCATTCTCTTGTGGCAGTATTTTGTAGGCAAAAGAACAGTGCCCTTTGATCAATGCTATATTCAGTTCCTCTCAGAGCCAATAACAACCTTCTGCACAGCCATGGCAGCGTTCTATCTGCCTGTGACAATAATGATTATTCTTTATTGGCGTATTTACAAGGAGACGGAGAATCGCTCAAAAGAATTGGCTGAGTTGCAGGGTTCGGGAGGCCGTGGTGGGACAGGTAGCAGAGTAGGAAATCTTGGAAGTGAAAGAGCCAGTTTTGTCCACCAGACAGGAAGTTCCAGAAGCTGTGGTAGCTATGAGTTGACCAGATCATCAAAGAAAGGGAGTACGTGTAAAAAGCTTGTTGGGCGATTCCACTGCTGGCCTGGGGTTCGTTCTTGGAGACCTGGTAGTATCCGTCATGGAGACGGAGATCCAGACCAGAGCAGCAGCGACAGCTGGAACAACAATGATGCTGCAGCCTCTTTGGACCACTCTGGGTCCTCTGAGGATGAGGACTGTGGGAGAAAAGAGACAATTTCCCAGAGTCATGCAATATTTTCCATAGTTCTTAGCCTCCCTGGCATTAGGGCCGCCGTCAACTCCCAGCTTACCTCATGTGAAGATCTAGAAGCAGCTTCAGAGGAGGATCCACTAAAAGGAGCTGAGTATAGCCGCGACAGCCTGTCAACTGTCACAACCAATACCACTAATCCCATCACACCTGAGGGCACAAACAATATGGAAAACAGCTTCAAACAAGGCATTTGTTCACGAAAAGCTCTATCAATGTCCACAATTCAGGCTAAATGCAACCAAGAGGTAACTGATGGCACCCCAACGCCCACTACCAATGACAGCAATGCCACTAGCATAGCCACCAAGTCCTCATCTGTCCCACTGTCATTTAAAGAAGCAGCAATGGCAAAGCGTTTTGCAGCTCGAACTCGGACTCAGATCACCAAGAGAAAGCGGATGTCTTTGGTGAAGGAGAAGAAGGCAGCTCAAACCCTCAGTGCCATCCTCTTAGCTTTTCTCCTCACATGGACCCCTTACAACATCATGGTTCTGATTAATGCCTTCTGCACCGATTGCATCCCAGACACCCTGTGGGCTTTAGGGTACTGGTTGTGCTATGTCAACAGCACAGTCAATCCCATGTGCTACGCACTGTGCAACAAGACTTTCCGTACAACGTTTAAGATGATACTGCTGTGCCGCTGGGATCAGAAAAAAAGAAGGAAGCTGCAGTTTCAGCAAAGGCAGTCGGTGGTCTTCCACAGGGGGATTCCCAGGGAATCTACATAAAGGACTGAAACCTCAAACTGTGGATTAGAGAATTTTGGAGTTTATCCCAGGACAAGGAAAAGAAAGGAGCCTCCATGTTGTTGTTTCTGTGGAGTTTCTTTGATAAGAGTTCCTTAAAGTCCTTCTCAGCTGATGTTTAAACAGCTACCCTATGTGCTGGTCCTAAGGGATGTTTTAACGTCAGTGCATCCATTTACTATGGTAAAGGGATACCCATGTGTGAAGATTAGCCAAGGGTGAGGCCCGGAGTTCAAAGCTCTCCCTTTCTCTTTGAAGAACTCCAGAATGTCACACTTCTGAGGATACATAAAAAAGAGTGGGAAATAAGTGTAAAGGGCTTTTAAATTATATTGCAGGAGAAATGTTGAAGTGCAATTGACACAAATTATAAGCATGTCTATGACACGGGTTGGGTATTTACATTTTCTATCATATCCCTCTGTGGGTAGTTAGATTTGTAATGTGCTGAGTGGTTTTTCATTTCAAACCAAAGTGTGTATTTGTAGCTTGTTCCTGAGAGCCGAGGTAAAAAGTGAAGACTTGTGTTCAATGGCTTCTACATTTTACCAGTTTGCAGTGTCTTCTTCCTGACTGGCATGTGTTTTTATCTAAACTTCCGTGGATTCGATTTCTACATGGATATGATTCTCCTGTGTATTATGTAAAAATGTTCTTAAACTGTGTTCTTACTTTCAGTCGGCAAAGACATGTTCCTTTGTAAAAATCATCTTCGGGTTTCTTGGTACTCCAGAGATTTTGAGCCACTTTGAAAAGGATTATTTTGACGAAGTATGTTGTGAATATTCTGTGGTACCACAGTCAGTGAACCACTGTTGAGTTCAATGTGATTGTTGTGATTTTTATGGTGGACACAATAAGTGAACTGGTTGTGTTTTTATGTGCTTGCAACTCCCTGTTGAAGAAAACAATGATAACGTTCTGTTTGTGTACATTTGGGTCATTCTGGATTGATACATCAAGATTGTTTACACACACACACACACACACACACACACACACACACACACACACACACACACACACACACACACACACACACACACACACACACACACACAACACACACACACACACACACACACACACACACACACACACACACACACACACACAAACACACACACAAACACAAACACACACACACACACACACACACACGTGTTCATTGTTAAAGACACTTTTGCTTAAATTTCTACAAATGTATGAGGGAAATTATTTTGTTGAGCCTTCTTCAAATCATAAGACCAACTGCACCCTCTAGTGGCCAACATAAAGAAGTGTAATTTTAGCCTCTATGGTGAAAAGTCTTGGATGGAAACAAAAACCCTTATTCCATAACTTTGAATATTTTTATACTATATGCCTACAAATCAGATATATTTTATGTGAAAAGGAACGTCACAATCACCGTGGTGTTTTGTTTTTAGTGATTTTTCTACTCTTTGGTTGATTTCTGAATGAAATATTTGTTCCTTAAAATAAATATTAATTTTTGTGGCATATGATTAGTATATACAGTTGACACCTGGTTTGGAATACAGTGTATTTTTTCATACAGAAAGTAGAAAAACACCACACACCCACCACAAATTGTAATGCACATTATGTTTATATTATCCTGATTCAGTTTTTTATGAAGTATTACACTCAGATGTGACAGTATTATGTGAAAAACATACTGAATTTAAAAGATATTATGTAATATAACAAAAGAAAATTGCTAAGAGTTAATGCAGTAAGCATATTTATGGTATGACAGAATTTTGTGTAATTCAGATTTTTTTAATAATCCCTATTTTTAACAGAATGTGCTCCAGTGTCATTACAATATGATTTAACAGAAATCAGTTTCTTTTCAAGTATGCCAATCATTTCCTCATTTGAATTCAATAAACAAAAACATATCATTTGTTTGTGTCACAAGTTGTGGTTGTTTAAAATTGTCGATAAAAGTACATTTTTATTCCTATCAAATTACAGCATTAGCATTTACACTAACTTTATTGAAAGAAGTCACCATTCTTAAGTATTTAGTATTTGTATATGATTTAGGTACAATTTTTGGAGTATGAGCAAAGTTTCTTAGCCCTAAGTTTTTATAAGGAGGTTGCTCTCTCTGATTATAAATGGATTCATATTCTTGAAGCTTCTACTTAAAACCAAATCTAGCATTGTCTTTATTTTCATAGCAAACAGATTTGTTGATATGATTTCAATTTGTAAGAATTTTACTGAAGGTGATGATTCAGATACAGTTGTGGTCAGAAGTTTACATACACTTGTAAAAAATATAATATAATGGCTCTACTGAGTGTCCCGTTACTTCTAAAACTCAGATTTTTCTCTGATAGAGTGATTGGAACAGATACTTCTTTGTCACAAAAAACATTCATGAAGTTTGGTTCTTTAATGTCTTTATTATGGGTTAACAGAGAAAAGTGATCACATTTACTGGGTCACAAATATACATACAGCAACATGAACTAGCAATTTAGGTGACTTAGAAACGTGTCAGTGAACTGAGCTTCATAGCATGGCCTCTTAACTTCTTGTGAGGGATTATGAGTGACTACAGCGGGTGACTTCTCTTAGGCCAGGTAAATAGGGCTCATTGGATACAAACGCCCACAAACGCTACAATTGGAAAGTCAAAGGAGCTCAGCATGGATCTGAAAAAGCGAATTATTGACTTGAACAAGTCAGGAAAGTCACTTGAGGCCATTTCAGAGCAGCTGCAGGTCCCAAGAGCAACAGTGCAAACAATTGTTTATAAGTATAAGGTGCATGGCACTGTTTCATCACTGCCAAGATCAGGAAGAAAATGCAAGCTATCACCTGCTGCTGAGAGAAAATTGGTCAGGAGGGTAAAGAGTGAACCAAGAATCACCAAAAAGCAGATCTGCCAAGAATTAGAAGCTGCTGGAACACAGGTGTCATTGTCCACAGTCAAACGTGTTTTGCATCTCCATGGACTGAGAGGCTGCCGTGCAAGAAGGAAGCCCTTGCTCCAAAAGTGGCACCTTAAGGCTCGACTGAAGTTTGCTGCTGATCACATGGACAAAGATAAGACCTTCTGGAGGAAAGTTCTGTGGTCAGATGAAACAAAAATTGAGCTTTTTGGCCACAATGCCCAGCAATATGTTTGGAGGAGAAAAGGTGAGGCCTTTAACCCCAAGAACACCATGCCTACAGTCAAGCATGGTGGTAGGAATATTATGCTGTGGGGTCGTTTTGCTGCCAATGGAACTGGTGCTTTACAGAGAGTAAATGGGATAATGAAGAAGGAGGATTACCTTCACATTCTTCAACATAACCTCACTTCATCAGTACGAAGGTTGGGTCTTGGGCGCAGTTGGGTGTTCCAACAGGACAATGACCCCAAACACACATCAAAAGTGGTAAAGGAATGGCTAAATCAGGCTAGAATAAGGGTTTTAGAATGGCCTTCCCAAAGTCCTGACTTAAACCCCATTGAAAACATGTGGACAGTGCTGAAGAAACAAGTCCATGTCAGAAAGCCATCAAATTTAACTGAACTTCACCAATTCTGTCAAGAGGAGTGGTCAACGATTCAACCAGAAGCTTGCCAGAAGCTTGTGGATGGCTACCAAAAGCACCTAATTGAAGTGAAAATGGCTAAGGGACATGTAACCAAATATTAGCACTGCTGTATGTATATTTGTGACCCAGCAAATGTGATCACTTTTCTCTGTTAACCCATAATAAAGACATTAAAGAACCAAACTTCATGAATGTTTTTTGTGACAAAGAAGTATCTGTTCCAATCACTCTATCAGAGAAAAATCAGTTTTAGAAATAACGGGACACTCAGTAGAGCCATTATATTATATTTTTTACAAGTGTGTGTAAACTTCTGACCACAACTGTATATGTTTCTGTAATGAGTTAAATTCCCCAATGTGGGATTAATAAAGTTCATTCTATTAACTTGATTTCAGACCCATGGGATTGTTTTAAAATTTCTTTAAATATATAGGTAATGGTCATACAATTAGAATATCATGACAAAGTTTATTTCAGTTATTCTATTAAAAAAGTGAAACTTCTGAAATCATTACACACAGACTGATACATTTGTTTATTTGTTGATTATAGCTGACAGCTAATAAAAACCCAAGATTCAGTATCTCAGAAAATTTGAATATCAATTAAGACCAATGCAAAAATGGATTGTAGAAATGTTGGTCAAATAAAAAGTATGAATATGAAAATAATGGGCATGTACAGCACTCAATATTTAGTTGGGGGCTCCTTTTGCCTGGATTACTGCAGCAATGTGGCGTGGCCTAGAGTCGATGTCTGTGGCACTGCTCAGGTGTTATGAGAGGCCCAAGGGGCTCTGATGGCCTTCAGCTCTGCTGAATTGTTGGGTCTAGTATATAGCATCTTCCTCTTCACAATACGCCATAGATTTTCTATGTGGTTAAGGTGAGGGTTAAGGCATAGGTGGAGACGTATTTCATCCACACTTCCTGTTGAAAAACGCCTCTGAAAGAGGTGTCACCTGGCGGACCGAGAGAACGGCACTGAGGCAGTGGTAGACCGCACCCCCCTCCTCCCCCTGAGTGGCTGAGCCAGGTGGAGGTACGACTGCCTCACCTGGAGACCAGTGCAGTGCAGCCATGTAGTAATTTGCTGACAACATCACATATTGCAGCTTAGCCATCAGCCACAGCTGATTCTAAAGATAATTATGGTTTTAGGCTGAAATATTAAATTTAAAGTAAGTTGCACTAAACTGCCACACTAATAATTACACATGTGTACAACACCATTAGACACTCATCTATGCAGGTTATGAGCAAAAACAAAGTTAATTTAGGTGTTACTTGCTCTTTAAGGTTAGTTGAGTTTGCTGTCCAATCAGGAACAGGGATACCATGGCCCTTAAACCAGGTTCTGGTGCCAAGTCCTGTTAGAAAATTAAATCTGCATCTCCATAAAATTGGTCAGCAGCAAGAAGCATGAGGTGCTCTAAAACTTCCTGGTAGATGGCTGTGTTGACCTTCGACCTCAGAAAACCCAGTGGACCAAGGTGACATGGCACCTCAAACCATCACTGACAGTGGAAACTTTACTCTGGACCTCAAGCAACATATATTATGTGGCTCTCCTCTTTTCTTCCAGACTCTGGGACCTTGATTTCTAAAGGAATTGCAAAATTTACTTTAATCAACGAACGTAAATTTGGACCGCTCCGCAGCAGTCCAATCCTTTTGTCTTTAGCCCAGCTGAAGATGCTTCTGATGCTGTCTCTTGTTCAAGAGTGGCTTGACACAAGGAATGCAACAGCTGAAACCATGTCTTGAAAATGTCTCTGCATGGTGGTTGTTGAAGCACTGACTCTAGCTGCAGTCCACTCATTATGCATATCCCCCACATTTTTCAATGGGTTTTGCTTCACAATCCTCTCCAGGGTATGGTTATCCCACTTTTTTCTACCACTTCTTGTCCTTCCCTTTTTCTCTCCAATGCTGTGCTTGGACACAAAGCTATGTGAACAGTCAGCCTCTTTAGCAATGACCTTTTGTGTCTCGCCTTCCTTGTGCACGGTATCAATGGTCGTCTTTTGGGCATGATTGTGTGGCCTGCAGAACTAGACTGAAAGTCCATTAAAAGGCTTTTGCCGGTGTCTTGAGTTAATTAGCTGATTAGAATGTGACACCAGGGCTCTTAAATGTTGTACCTTTTCACAACATTCTAATATTCTGAATACTGAATTTGGAATTTTCGTTAGTTGTCAGTTACAATCATCAACATTAAAGAAATAAACTTTTGAAATACATCATTCTGTGAGAAATTAAGGAATCTAAACAAGTTAACATTTTTAATGGACTGCATCTAATTCAACCACGGGGAGTTTAATTATGATTCAAATAAATAATAAAACACTGCAGGTGCTGGTTCTAAAATTAGAACATCATGACAAAGATTCCATTCAAAAAGTGAAACGTACATTGTTGGTCTTGAAAGCTGCAGCTGAAGCTCATTTGCTGATTGGAGGAAATAACTTTAAAGCTGCACCAGATCCAGAAATGTTAAGTAAGAATTTACCTGAGCTTGTGTTTGGTTCTGAAGACAGTTCATCTTAACCTTTACTGATTGTTCAAGTGTTACTATAGAGCAGCAAAATTGGTGTATTGAGTGTCTAATTTCCACCAAATAAGCTGCCTTCTACACACCTCTGTTTATTCCCCTGATTAGACTTGATGAAGTCAGTGAGGGAAGTCATAGATAATGTTAAATGGAAGATGGCCATGGAGGCCGAGCATGTGATGAGAAAAATACCAGCTTCATGTGACCCATGGCTAAGGAGCGGCTCAGAGAAAGTCACCCGTTTGTGTTGTTTTCTTCAGTCAGCACTAAACCAGAGAGGACTGTTTACCCGTCAGGCAAGTACACCACTATTTGATTCATTTTTAAGAGTTAAAATAAAAAAAAAAACTTAAGATTTTACTATCTCATATTCTGAGATCTTGATTAAGATTTTTATTTATTTGAAAGAAAGTTGTATTTGTGTGTGTATATATTTATATATATATATATACATAGATATTATTTTTTTGCTGTTGGTGCCTAGCATTAACTCATTAGCAAAAAACAAAATCAACTTGTTTCTATGTTTTATCAAACAGAAACATTAAGAGGGTATAATTCAGCACATATAAAATGATTTGTAATTCAGGAAGATTTGATTACAACTGGCCATAGTGGCTTTATTTGGGCAGTTATACTTTTATTCTAGTTTACTTTTACTCCAAAAATAAAAATGATAGATTTAAAAACGTTTGAACCAAAAGTTCCATTTTTATTTTAACTCACCAATTGAACTTAATTGGTAATATTCATTGCTCAAAGATATAACAAAATGTTTAGGATTTTTACATTTCATCTTTCGGAAAGCTAAGCATCATTAAAAATGTATTTATTTTTAAAATAAAAGTTTGTTTGACACACATTTTAGAATCTTGATCAGTTTTCAATGTATTTTTACAATATATATATATATATATATATATATATATATATATATATATATAATTTTTTTTTTTTTTACTGGATGCCTATAATGAGTTGGTTAAGGTTTAAGTTTTTGAGGTTATTTGGGGGCCATTATAAGGAAATGTGTCCCTTATGTTCCTCAATGAAACATGTCAACACTATATTTTGTATGTAGAGTCCCTAAGTCATTTTAAACTTTGTCCAAAACTATAAAAACAACAAAGCAATTTGTGGAAGAAAATGTGATTTCTGAACAGTTCAATGTTAGATTTGCAACAATGAACAGTTCCACAACATGCATTTCTGGAGAGATGCGTGTCTGGCTGCAGGAGAAATTACAACAGAGTATGATGCTGCTGTACTGTAGGGGCTGCACAGGAATGTGGTTGAGCTGTGGCCATTTTTACTACTTTGCAGGTTTTACCTTGTTACCTGCCTTCTTCCGTGTCACATATTGATATTGTGTCTGTAAAATCAAATGAGACATCTAGAAAAAGAAACTATAAACTCAAGCTAAAGAGTTCAGAGTTCAACATGCTGGCTTTGAACATTTTCTAAAAACAAGTGTGTGCGATTTTAATGTCTTGTGCTTCCACCTGTGCAGATTCACATCCTTCTGGATGAAGCCACAGAGCTCATAATGCACAGCATTAAGACAGTAGAGACTCAAGTTCCTTTTCTCAAAGAGAGCTTCTTCACCAGCACTTTCAAAGGCAGGAGAAAGAGCAGCATGACCCACATCCTCCATAAGCAGAACTCACTTTTTCATCAACAGGCGTGCATTCTAGAGCACCAGCAGTACAGTCCAAAGCAGCTTCTTCCCAGCACAGATGAAAATGGAGCCAGACGGCACACTCCAGAGCATCAACGGCTTGCCCGCTCGATCAGCAGCCCATTATGCAAGCCAGCGGAGTCTGCACAAGCATACGAGACTGGAAAGGAGGGGCAAAACGAGAGAAAGGATCAGAGACTGAGTGAAGCTGCGAAAGGGAGGAGGGGAGAGCCCGTAGCTGTCAGTTCCAGTCTCCTCCTCCTTTCATCATCAGCGACACTGGGAGAACCAGCGTCATCCTCACAGCTGCTTTCAACTGTGGTGGGCAGACAGCGGGGATTATCCAGCTCTGAGAGAGGTTTTACTACTCAAGAACCTACATCAGTAGAAGCCCAAGGGGAAACCCAGCATGCCCAACCTCGACCTCAACATCACGGCCTCTTAGCCAAGGGTGTGCGCCTGCTCAAAAACATGGGTAACCAGGAGACCAAGCAGAAGAAAGGAGGAGGAAGTGGAGCAGCAGGATTTGTGGGATGTGAGGGTGAGACTGATGAAAGAGAAGTGGATAAGCATTCGAAAAAGTCTCATGGTAAGCTTGTAAAAGGAGAACACAAGAAGAAATCAAAGCCAGAGTTGAAGGGTTCCATGTTTTCTGGCATGAAGATAAGGAAAAGTTTATCCAAAGTGAAAGGATTGTCCAAAGATGACATGTTGGATGATGGGAGATCAGCACAAGGTAGTCATGGTGAGTTCAAGTCTAGTGCAGAGGATGGCCAGTCTCCTGAATCGATGCTATCAGACATCGAAGCCGATCTTAGTCACTTGACTGTAGACGATCACCAGTCTATGGAGGAATTTGGTAGGAAGACAAGCTCAGGATCGGATGCTGACCTTTATAGTTTTCACTCTGCAACAGCTGAAACTGAAGATCTGCTTTCTGACATCCAACAAGCCATTCAGGACCAACGTATAGCCAGCAACAGGGTACTAGGAACAGTTCCCAGATCTTTGTCTGAGGGGTCAACCTCTGAGGTGAGTGAAGTATTTGAGCTCAGAGTATCTCCCAAACCATGTATTGTGGGCCGAGGTCTGTTCTCTCCTCCTGTTGGGGATGTAAACAAAACTCAGCAACCTGAATGTGAGAAAAGAGAGAACGACAGTAGCAACAGACCCATGCTACGGAAATCCTCAAGTGAAAGTGGTCCGTCCTCTGCTCCAGACACTGAGTGGAGCAGTGGCAGTGTTTTTCCCAAAACTAACAGCACCTACAGCTTCCAGGACACGGCCACCACCACCTCATACGAGAGTGCTGAGGAGCACCAAGAGGACCTGGATAGCCCTGATCCTAATCCACAGCTGAGTCTAGATGGCTTTGCTGCTGAAAGCAACCGCTCATGTGTGCCAAGTGTCCGTTTGGATCTTGTACTGCCAGAGGCAGACTCAGTCGGGCCTCACAAGAGTGCAAGCAGTCTGGATCTTTCCACTGAGAGGGATGAAGATGAAAGTGTGAATCGGGACTTTTTGTCCCTTAGACAGAGGAAGAGTAGCATGTCGTTCAACCAGCTGACAGCAGACAGCCCAGCTGCTTCTCTGTCTAGACGGGCGTCTGCAACCTCCAACTCTACTGTCAAACTTTACCCTCCTGTCCACCCATCCTATGTCAAAACCACCACCAGGCAGCTCACTTCTCCAATTGGTTCTCCCCTTACAAGCCCCAACGTACCAAGGAAAACCGATATCACCCTTGCTTCGTTAGAATCCAGCGAAGGCCAAGAGTTTGGAAGGCGGAAGCAGAGGTCTAGCTCCATTGCTGGACTCCACAGTGCCTCTGTCGCGCTAGAAGAGTTGGGAGAACAACACACTGGTGTTGCCAAATTCCCAGAGCTGGAAACCCCAGAGAAGAATTCCACAGGCATTGGAAATTATTGGACTTTGGGCTCCAAGAGAGCACGGTATGGAAGGAAAGCCTCCACTTCTGCAGCACCCTACCTGGATGTCTTCTCTGGTGAGTTGCATATAAATCAGTACTTTACATCTACTAATGAACTGACCTCGCTTTTTTCAAACCGGTGTCACTCTGTCTGTATCAGTGTTGTCAGGCCCTTCAAAAGCTCAGCTGTGCCTGTGCTCATACATCCAAAAGACAAAGCTGCAGCAGTCACCCACGGCAATACCATCCTCTGATTTTACTGACTTTAATGCAATCGTACACACACACACACACACACACACACACACACACACACACACACACACACACACACACACACACACATGAATGTTGAACACATTTGACAATTAAAGGTACACGTAAGAATTTTACAGTGAAGCAATCACAAAACGGTGTACAGTCTTGTTGGTGGGAAGGTTGCATTGAAACAGATTTCCTTATCAGCTGGGTGGGGGGGCTGTCAGTTTTTATCTTTTTAGAAAGGATGAAGAGGGATGTAGTTTTTGTTTACCCTGTGAGCCCGCGGGGATGCCAAGAGTGTGTCAGCCGACATTGCAGCTCCATCATTGTAATTCTACACTGGCTGACTGACTGTAAAGGTCTTAAGCCAGTAAGCAAGAGTGACCCAGAAGTAAGCATGCACTCCTAAGAAACCATGGTATCTTTTTAGTTTTTCTTCTAATATCTGGAAAAGATGGCTAACATTGAGCTAACAATGCTAATGGTGAATAATAAGAAAATTAATGGCTGTAAAAATATATCAAGATAGTTTTTTTTCAGTTACCAACAACTCACTATTAAAGTGAAATGCATTTATTTCCTTATCAGCTGACTGTGTTTGACTCATCTTTGCTTGTCACCTAAAATCTTCTGTAGCTGAGCTGTAACCCACATGATGGGAGGCAAGGAGTCATCCTGTTGTTTGGGGAGGGGAAATTGACTGCAGTACCTAAGTTTTGCCACAGGATTTTATTTATACTTCATGCATTTGTAAGCTGCTAGAGGAACATGCGTTTAGACACCCCGCTGAAAAAAGAACAGCATAGACCAATATAGGTGTTACCAACATACAGTGGATATCAAAAATCTTCACACCCCTGGTAAAACGTCAGGTATCTGTGCTGTAAAAAAATGAGATACACTTTGAGATGTGAGCTATAAATGGCACCACTCAATAAAAAAAGCTAACTTAAATATTTTAGGTGGAGGGAGGAAAACCAAAAAATCTCAAACAATGTGGCTACATAAGTGTACACACCCTCTTACAAGTAGAGGTGTGGCTGGGTTCAGAATAAAGCAATCACATTCAAAATCATGTTAATCAGGGGTCAGCGTGCACCTGGCATCATTTAAAGTGCCTCTGATTAACCCCAAATACAGTTCAGCTGCTCTAGTAGGTCTTTCCTGATATTTTGTTAGTTGCACCCCACAGCAAAAGCATTGGTCCACAGAGAGCTTAGAAAGCATTAGAGGGATTTCATTGCTTAAAGATATTGGTCAGGTGAAGGTTAAAAAAAATGATTTCCAAGGCATTATATATACCGCAAAATGCAGTGAAGACAGTCATCATCAAGTGGAGAAAATATGGCACGACAATAATATCACCAAGAACTTGATGTCCTACCAAAATTGATGAAGAGAAGTGATCAGGGAGGCTACCAAGAGGCCTACAGCAACAGGAGCTGCAGGAATATCTGGCACGTACTGGCCGTGTGGTACATGTGACAAAATCTCCTGCATTCTCATCTGAGCTATAGTGGCAGGATGAAAGCCTTTCCTTATGAAGAAAAACATCTTAAGTCAGGTTACATTTTGCAAAAACACATCTGAAGTCCCCCAAAAGCATGTGGGAATAAGTGTTATTGTCTGGATGGAATTTTTGGTTTGGTGCAAAAACAATACTGCACATCACCAAAAGACCGCCATACCCACAGTAAAGCTTGGTGGTGGCAGCATCATGCTTTGGGACTGTTTTTTTTTTTTTTTTTAATTGGGGCCTTAGTTGAGATAGAGGGAAACATGAACAATTCCAAATACCAGTCAATATAGGCAAAAACCTTCAGGCTTCTGCCAGAAAGCTGAACATGAGGAGGAACTTCATCTTTCAGTTTGACAATGACCCAAATAATACATCCAAATCAACAAAGGAATGACTTCAGTTTTGGAACGGCCCAGCCAGAGTCCAGACCTGAATCTGGTG
The DNA here is from genome assembly GCF_043380555.1 of Nothobranchius furzeri. Taxonomy (NCBI): domain Eukaryota; kingdom Metazoa; phylum Chordata; class Actinopteri; order Cyprinodontiformes; family Nothobranchiidae; genus Nothobranchius; species Nothobranchius furzeri. The sequence continues at coordinate 30,929,864 of NC_091752.1, forward strand.
ATCTGAAGATGGGTGTTCACAGGGGATACCCTCACAATCTGAAAGTTTTGGGGTGTTTCTGCAAAGAAGAGTGGGCAAGTCTTCAAAGGTCAAACTGTTCCATACCGATAGACTCATACCCTAAACGACTGAGTAATAAAACCATAAGGTGCTGGAACAAAGTTTTAGTTTAAGGGTTTGCACACTTATGCAACCATATTATTTTAGGTTTTCTGGATTTCTTCCCTCCACCTAAAGGATTTCATTTTTTTCTTCAATTGAGTGGTGTAGTTTATAGGACACAATAAAGGTGGTAAGTCGTTTGTGTACAGCACAAGAACCTGGCATTTTACCTGGGGTGTGTAGACTTCTGATACCCACTGTATGTTGTGTTTTGTTGCTGGTTTAGCTGGTAGACCAGCATACGATGCTGGTCCAGTATGCTGGTTCAAGATGGAATGCTTGTCAAGCATCCTGGTCTAGGATGGGATGCTGAACCAGCACACCAGCACTAACACACAACCTTTGCTAGTTATTTCTCTCAGCAGGGCACAGTACTGAGCTGAATACAATGGTCCCTCACTATAATGTGGCTTACCATTTGCAGCCTTGCATTTTCGCAGATTTGTTTTGTGGAATTTTGCATGTTTTTATTTTTTTACAACCTACAGGTACAAAGCTTTGAACTTTGAGAGTGTTTAAAGAACTAAATGAGTGAAAATGCTAAGGCCTGTCTGAGAAATGGATATACGTGTCTAGTGAGGGGTTTCACAGCCTTAAAACATTTTGTGGAAGTAGAAGAAGAGGAGCGCGCTGTGCCACGGCTGGAGAATATAAGCAATTAGTACTCCCGCATCTTTATATCTAAGAAAACGCGGGTCTCTAAGTGACAAGAGCCTGCAAGGATGGAGTGAGTGTGTGGAAACAACTGTTTACACATGCACACGTGCTTGAATTAATCCTCCCACTGCCTTCATGGGTGACCCCGCAAAGAAAGTTGATGGTTCATCCCTTGTGGCAGGGGTGAGGAGTGAGCACCACCTCACCCCTGCCACGTGGACCTCAAGGGATAAACCATCAATCCTGCTCAATGGTCAACTTTCTTTGCAGAGTCACCCATGAAAACAGTGGGAGGGTTAAACCTGTTGAGAAACAGAGATTGTGTATTGTCATCTATAACGACTGTAAAAAAAAAAAAAAAAATACATAAAAAACGAAGCTGATTACTTTGCAGGCTTTGCCCGTTGCAGGTCATTGTTAGAATACAACTCTAATGAGGGACCACCGTATCAATAAATGAGCCTGCAGTTACTCAACGTAGATGCTTCCGAAGTCGACACTGAAATATGTAAACCTGTGTAGATCCATTCTGTTTTGTGTTAACAGGATAGACATATTGATGTTCAGCTCTTGTTAGATTGTGATCAGCTGAGTGACTTTTTCAGGTCACACTTGGCTCTCTGGTGTAGAGCAGCGATGCAAAGCAGAATTGTATTTGTCACAAATGTACTGTGATTGAAGAAAAATGTTCAAATCTGAATGATTGAAATACTTAATCGGAATATTCCGGGTAAAAATCAACAGGAGTTGTAGTTGAGGAAAGAACATCATCACTGTCTGAACAACTAATTGTCTAAGAGGATTTTTGAGTCATGGGATGCTAATTTATTTGAGGTTTCCTAAATTATAACACTTAACAAAGAAAGAAATGTTTAAAATTTGATTCCAAAATTAACTTGGTGCTCAGTGTGTCATGTAAATCATAAGGTCTGTGAATATGTTGCTGGTGTTAGGAACATCATTTGGAAAATCAACTCTGGATATAAGGTGACTGCTGTGTAGCAATGCATCTTAAATCATCTGTTAGGACTTTCTTTCAGACAATTGGCACCATCTTCAGTAATACAGATTGCAAAGAATGTGTGAGTGAAGTTCACACATGTAGGTGTTTAATTATCACATCTAAATGTGATACAGATCAACACACTGCACTGTTTTAATCCTGTTAGCCTTGCATGCTGAACATGGAGACATTTCCACAGATTGATGCTTCTTTCCTCTGCTTTCAGGTCGCACGCTGTTGGACAGGCTTTGTTTGTTTCATGGTGACGGGTCTACAGAGGAGGAGGCGAGGGAATTGTGTCACCGCATGCTGGATCATGGTCTGCTGCACCCCTTTAGTGACAGCACCACAGAACATCACAGTGACGGGACAGTCTCTGCAGTGTTCACCGTGAGACCTCCCTCTTCTTCTTAAGCTGACTTAGTTTACAAAACCGAGTCACAATAAATTACTTTGCATCAGCTTGGCCCAAAGCTAAAATGATTTGATTTTGCAGATATTATTTTAGAACTGTAAATGGTCAGGTTACATTCTCAAAATCCATTCTTGTATAACTCAGGTGTTAGAAAAATGCACAATGTACGTCTAAAATATGACGCTGCTCAACACAAGTTTCCACTTTAATCTTCTTTTTTTTTTTACCCATTGCTCTTCTGCTCCTAATATAAATGTTGTCTGTTGCCATATCTCCCAGAGTTGGATAAGATGGGGACAAAAGTGTTTGTAACCAACCCACTCGTACTCCTTTAGCTTAGCATAAACAATGTAAGTGAATGGTAACAGCTAGTATTTAGTGTGAAAGTCATGGAAATTACTCTGTAGTGATCCTAATTTTTCTTGGTGATCTCAAGAATGAAATTGACTGCAAACGAAAACAAGAAGCAACATGAAGGAATTGCAGGAGCTGATTTAGCCTTGGGACTACATTACGACAAATCGCTGCAACAATTTCTTTGTACAGATACAAAACAAAGTGCATCTTCAATGGCGCTAAGTGATGTCGTATTAACTCTAATTCCTTGGATGTTGCAGGGCTATTATAAATTACTGTAACTGATTTTCAGCAAACATTGTCACCTCCAGTTTTACTGTATAAAATATACATTTCCCTCTATAACAGTAAAACAGGAAGTGTTTGCATTTTGAAGCCACTGCATCCTTTGCCTGCGCCTTGCTGTGGCGGTTGTAATGTAGTCCCAAGTGTAAATCAATTCCTGTAATTTGTTCATTTTATAATTTTCCATTTGCAGCTCATGATTGTTGAGGTCACCAGGAAATAGAGGGATCTTTAGTATCACATGCAGTGCTAGCTGTTACCATTCACTTACATTGTTTATGCTAAGCTAAAGCTAATGGGACACTGCCAGATTAGGAGAATGACTGGGCTGGTTTCAAAATGCTTTTTCCCACGTCTTTACCTATGGGGAATGTGGCAACAAACTATATTTCACTTAGGTTAAGATGGAATTAGCAAATGTACATAATGTGCATGTTCATGAAACACCCTCACGTGGGGGGAAAGCAGTCACAGCTTTGATGCAATGTGAAAAGATAATCCAGTGTGTGTAACTGGTTCATGTCCGATTTAATTTCATTGCCTGAAGAGCAGTGATGCATGAAGACTGGATGGCCATGTGAGAGTTGACTTTATGAATCTTTCATTATTCAGTGCAGTCAGACCTAATCACCAAGTCATAACATTCACCTGCTCAGTTCATTAGGGTCGTTTGGAGAAACCTCTTTGTAATTAAGTTTCCAGATTTATTCATCTGATTCATATAAAAGGCAGCCATTTCTTGCATGGTAGAATTGAATTCAAGACACTCTGCAAATATTTTACACCTGGCATGTATATGTTTCTGTAGATTGGTGCAAAATTCCTAAAATTTATAATATATTAGTGTTTTTAATACCAGAAACGGAGAATTTTATTGAAAAGTGATTTATATTTTCATTCATTTTTGATCAAAAATATGATTTTTTTTTCACCCAACTATTAATGTGATAATGTCTCAGTGAAACAACTGACCAGCGAAATGGAAACGGTCAAAAATTCTTCCCCAGACACCATAATCTCTAAAGCTGTTTATCATAGATTCAAAGCTCTCGGATACAAAAACATCCCGTTTCTGCTCGCACACTACACATTCAACACAAGCTGCATGCGCTGAGTAAAATCACAGTTCCATGCACAAGTTAAGATGAATTTACATTCAAGACACAGGCATTTTCTTGCAGAATTGGATTAACCGCTCTCCCTCCGACACAGAAATTCTTACACACAAGTACACATCTGTGCTTACGTAGACCATCTGCTGACCATGTTATGCAACAGCTCCACGTGCCTCAGGCTCAAGCTGCTCTTCTCTAGCAAAAAGCTCATCATGTCAGGATTGGACAGAGTTGTCCCTGCGCCGATCTTGCCCTGGAGATGTGTATTATTCAGCTTGACCAAAAATAACCTCAGCAGTTGCCATGAAGAGTTAAGATCTTGTAGTAAATCTTCTCTATCTGCTAGCACACCTTTTAAAATGATGTGTCTAGTATTTGATTGGTTTTCTTGTCTTTTTGGAACCAAGCGTTCTTAAATAATCAAAATCGCAATTATGTCTTGATATTGGTGCCAATAAATGACCAACATAAGCTCTGGTTCCCTTGGGTGTGGGTTTAAGCTTGCACCCCACAGATCTCATTAGATGTATAGTTGGGCAGTTGTGTATGTAGATGAGCATACACATCAGCATCTTGTGCCATTTAATCTGTTTCTGGTTAGTTTTTGTATATTTCAAAGTTATCCTGCTGTCCATTGGGAAACCATGGAAATTGTTTTGTGTTGGTGACTGAGTGTAATGGGATGGGGAAGTTGTTAAAGGTGCAATATGTAAGAATTCTACTGTGAAATAATCACTAAACAGTCTAATTCATCAATCATGTTGGAATGAAGGTTGTACTGAAATGGATTTAATTCTCAGCCACCTGGGCCGGGTCAGGTCAGTTTTCGTTCTTTTGAAAATAACAAAAGTGGTACTACCGGAGTCTGAGGTTGCAAAATCTGCAACAAGTTAAAGGGATACTTAGCAACTTTTTTATATTTTTAAACCATTTACTTGAGCCAGCATGTACTAAAATGATAACCCTTAACGGGGTCAATGAAAGGCCACCCAGCGCCTATCTCCCCCTGTGGCCAGTATATTCCACTTGCTACTTCAGACTGGTGTGTCGATCTGTTGTGAAAGTTGAACTGACATACCTGGCGCTGCAGTCTGGTTCCAGCATGTTTGCTGCATGTTTTAGATCGTGAACACAGCTGATTTGTTTAGTTTAGCGATGAATCACTCCTGTGGACTCTGTTGAAGGCTGGGGAGATTAAACTGTTAGTTTAAGTTGTTAAAAAAACGAACAAACAGCAAGATTTTTGTTTTCGGTTCTACAGACACTGGGGGCTGCTAAAAGCTAGCCAAATCTGCCCACTTCCCCTTTAACGCAGCAGTGTCGTCATGTGTAATTCAACACCATTGTTAATACCGACAAGCGTGTCTGCTGAGATTTCCATGTCCTGATATGGGAATGCACATCACTCAGTGCAGCTGCTTGCTGAAGTAAACAGTTAGAATAATATGTCATGAGGCTATTTTTAATACATTTGTACAATTAACATGATTCTTATTTGTTTGCATCCTTACTAAATGATGGTTTATGGGCAAATTTGTTTAAGCCCTGTGTGACCTCTAATTAGATTAGGGAACAGAAAAATGCATCTTGACACACATTAAAAAAGTGTTAAAACACGCCATGTCAAAAACTGTTTATTTCATTTATCTGCTCAAAAGCCAAACTTTTTCTAAATGAGCATGGATTAGAAACATGTTCATATTATGAATCTGTTAAAAAAGCCTGGTCACCTACTTCCTCAATATGTATGGTTTCTCGACAGCACTACAATGTGGCAAAAAATATTTAGTCAGCCACCAATAGTGCAAGTTCTCCCGCTTAAAAAGATGAGAGGCCTGTAATTTTCCTCATAGGTAAACCTCAACTATGAGAGACAAAATGAAGAAAAAAAAAGTCCAGAAATAAAGAATTTATTTGAAAATTATGTAAGTATTTGATCTCCTACAAACAAGCAATATTTTTGGACCTGACCTGTAACTTCTATGAGAGGCTTCTTTGTCCTCCACTCACTACCTGTATTAACGGTACTTGTTAGAACTCGTTTTCAGTATAAAAGACACCTGTCCACAATCTCAGTCAAACTCCACTATGGCCAAGACTAAAGGGCAGTCAAAGGACACCAGAAACAAAAATGTTAAATGCCAAAAGGAAATTATTTTCCAATATAATTCTGCCCAACCGTCACAAGCCTCGTGTTTTATTCCACACTGTTGAGACCATTCTGACTGCTCCACAGAGTGATGGTTTAGAACCTTCTTCAGAAGCTTGTGGAACATTTTTTAATTTCTTTTTGGATAAAGTGAATAATATCAAGGCCCTCATATCACCTCCTGTTGTTGATCCTTCAGCCTCAGATCCTTGCTCTGCTGCTCTCAACCAGTTTGAACTTGTGACTTTATATTTTCTCTGTGAGACTGTTGGTCATCCGACGCCCTCAGGTTTCCCTGCCGATACTATTCCACCTCGATTTTTTTAAGAGGTTTTTTCTGTTCTAGGTCCATCTGTTCTGTCTATTATTAATAGCAGTCTAACTTCAGGTGTGGTTCCTAGAACCCTTAAACATGCAATAGTGCAGCCCCTGATCAAAATGCCTGGTTTGGATCCCACTGTGCTCTCAAATTTTAGGCCCATTTCCAAGCATCCATTTTTATCTAAAATCCTTGAGATAGTTGTTTACAACCAGTTAAAATCTTTTTTAGATGATAACAATGTTTTGGAGATTTTTCAGTCAGGTTTTAAGTCTCTTCACAGCACGGAATCTGCTCTGTTGAGAGTTTTTAACGACATCCTCCTTGCCACAGATGTGGGAGATTCTGTAATGTTAGCTCTCTTAGACTTGACTGCCGCTTTTGACACAGTGGACCATAATATTTTAATGGCACGCTTGGAGCAATGTGTCGGGATTCGTGGCACTGCCCTGGAGTGGTTCAGATCATGTCTGGCAAAGATAAGTTTCTGTGTCAGCTTAAACAGTTTCCACTCTTCCTCTGCTCCATTGTCATGTGGGGTTCCTCAGGGCTCAATACTTGGTCCTCTACTTTTTAGTTTGTTTGCTGCCTCTAGGGTACATTTTTAGGAAGCACAAAATTGCCTTCCATTGCTATGCAGACGATACATAGATGTATCTCCCGCTAAAACAACGGGATGGCTGCAGTATAAAATCTCTAGCTGTTTGTTTGGATGAGGCAAAATCATGGATGGCTTTTAACTTTTAATGAGAAAAAGACAGAGATAATTGTCTTTGGTACTGGTACCTTGAGCAGGCCCACTCCTTTGGACTTAGGCCCCCTGGCACTGCACAGAAAGCCAACAGTGACCAACTTGGGCCTTAAAATGGACAGTGATTTTAGGTTGGACAGTCAGATCAGTGCTGTTGTCAAATCCAGCTTCTTTCATTTGAGACAGTTGGCAAAGGTTAGCACATTTTTGACTAAAGAGGATTTTAAAAGTGTAATCCATGCTTTTATTACAACTCGTCTGGATTACTGTAACTCTTTGTATTTTGGTATGAGCCAGTCCTCACTGTCTCGACTTCAGCGTGTGCAAAATTGGAAACAAAACCAAAACTGGTACAGGGACGAGTGAACACATCACTCCTGTTTTATTGTCACTGCACTGGCTTCCTGTCCATTTTAGGGTCCATTTTAAACTTTTATTTGTTTTTAAGTCTTTAAACTGTCTTGCCCCACCCTACCTCTCTGAGCTATTGCACATTCACTCCTCCTCTCGGTCGCTCAGGTCACCTGATCAGTTGCTCCTGGACGTTCCAAGGACACAGCGTAAGCTCAGAGGAGATAGGGCCTTCGCTGTTGCTGCTCCCAGACTATGGAACTCTTTGCCGGCACATCTTAGAAAGGCCTCCTCACTGGAAACTTTTAAATCATCTTTAAAGACCCACCTTTTTAGCTTGGCTTTTAACACCGTATAAAGTTTTTGATTTCTATTTGATTTTAGTGTTTTATTTTTGTGTGCTTTTAACTTTATACTGTATTCTATTTTATTCTGTTTCATGCTTTTATGTTTTTATATTCAGCACTTGGTCAGTAAGCGCTGTTTTTAAAAGTGCTTTATAAATAAAGTTGCCTTGGCTTGACTTGTAGACCTGCATCAGGCTGGGAAGACTGAATCTGTAATATGTATGCAGCTTGGTGTGAAGAAATCAACTGTGGGAGTAATTATTAGAAAGTGGAAGGGATGCAAGACCACTGATAATCTCCCTCGATTAGGGGCTCCACGTGGGGCCAAAATGATCACAAGAACTGTGAGCAAAAATCCCAGAATGACACGGAGAGGCCTGGTGAAAGTTACAAATGCTAGGGACTTAAATCCTGCAGTGCCAGACGTGTCCCCCTGCTTAAGCCAGTGTGAAGGCCCATCTGAAGTTTGTTAGAGAGCATTTGGATGAACCAGAAGAGGATTGGGAGAATGTTAGATGAAACAAAAATAGAACTTTTGGTATAAACCGTAGCCATCGTGTTTGGAGGAGAAATAATGATGGGTTGCATCCAAAGAACACCATACCTACTGTAAAGCATGGTGGTGGTAACATCATGCTTTGGGGCTGTTTTTCTGCAAAGAGACCAGGGTGACTGATCCCTGTAATGGAAAGAAAGAATGGGGCCATGTATAGTCGGAATTTGAGTGAAAACATCCTCCTGGCATTGAAGATGAAACGTGGCTGGGTATTTCAGCATGACAATGATCCCCAAAGATGCCGCCTGGGTGATGAATGAGTGGGTTTGTAAGAAACATTTCAAAATCCTGGAGTGGCTTAGCCAGTCTGTAGATCTCAACCTTATAAAAAAAATCTTTGGAGGGAGTTGAAAGTGCTTGTTGCCCAGCAACAGCCCCAAAACATCACTGCTCTGGAGGAGATGTGCATGGAGGAATGGGCCAAAATACCAGTGACAAAGTGTGAAGACTTACAAAAAACGTTTGACCTCTGTTGGCAATAAAGGTAACAAAGTACTGAGATGAACGTTTGATATTGACCAAATAATTATTTTTTCCAACATAATTTGCAAATGAACCCTTGAAAAATCAGACCAAGATATTTTCTGGATTTTTTTTCTGATTTTGTCTCTCATAGTTAAGGTTATGGACATTACAGCCCTCTTTTATTTCTAGGTGGGAGAACTTGTACAATTGGAGACTGACTAAACACTTTACTGGAGAAAAAAATTAACATATTACCCATAAATAAACTTCCCCCAGATGGGGCTTCATGTGGGGTATTCATTTTAAAATATTTAAAAGATGTAAAGAAGGAAAGTATCACATTTAACAAACCAATTCTGCTTGAACAATGCACATTCAAAAAAAATAATACTGATAGATAAAATTTTGGACCGAGCTCAAATAATCATGGTTCTTCTCACTGTGGAAAGTTTTGCATAGAAAGACCTGATGGTGAACGTTGGTGTAAAACAGTAATTGTCAGGTTTTGAACTTGTGTGCAGGAGGAGCAGCTCTACACCTGGGCGTCTGTTGGCCTCCCAGTTTCCTCCAACTTGTGGGAGCTCTATGGAGGGCGATCTACAGGCCGAGGTCTGAGATCCCCTTTGCATCGATCAATGTCCAAGACTACTGGAGGGCTTCACTTTCAGGTTTGTCACGCCTGTCCTGTTCACTATTTTAACAGCAAGTTTGCCTACTTAGTGCATTTATCTTTTAATACATTCTTCTGGAATTATTTCAGTGAACTTTCTCCTGAAAAGATTGCCCCCCAAAAAATATTAATGAAATAAAAATTATCAATATAAGGATCTCAGGAAGATGACAAGCTTTCTTAAAAAACCTCCATACTCTCTAAGCTGTGATTTATGTTTGTCCACTAGAGGGCAGACTTGTTCAGAGAAAGCTGTGAAGCTGTGCCAGAGGAGCTCCCTGTGTCCTGAAATAGATTTTTTTTAATGATAATTTTAACTGAGGATTATTCTTAGGATTTAACCATGTGATCTGTTTTGAGGGTTTACAAAAGAGGCTCAGTGAGACTTGCTGTCTCTCAGGTTAAATCTCCTCTCATCCCTGCTTTATACTCCGGAGCCACTGATGGGGTCCAGACATTATGGACTTTTCTTGACCTTCTTAAACTGATAGCTTTGTTTCCATCTTTGTAAACTGTATTTTACAGTAAATGCAATTAATTTTTTTCATAAAGTCGTGTTTTTTATTTCACTCATTATGCGCTTTTTAGCCGTTTGAATAAGATTGTTCTTTTCTTTTTCCCTCTTTCTGGTTGCCTGACAGACAGAATCCAGCAGGTTGAAGGTGGCAGGACAGTCGTCCCCTGAGGATGAAAGTGGTCTAATCCCTCAGCTGGAGAGGACAATCGATGACTTGAAGAATAAAATTGCTGCGTTGCAGAGCCAGCAGGCCTCCTTGGCAGAAAGCAATGAGGATAAGATGGGAGCGCTGGGAAATGCCTCTGAAGGGACGTTGAAAATGAGGAAAGAAAAGCTGGGGATGCTGTGCCAGGAGGCATCTGTCCAGACGTCCCCTGTGGATGAGGGGGTCAAATTTGAAGTGACATTTAATGAAGGACCGTACCGCCTGGGTTCTGAGAAGGGCTTTGTCTGCACTTGCCCAAAAAAGCTGCAGGGTAGCATCCATCCAGGTCCTCCACCTCTGCCTCTCCCATTAATTTCAGGTTGTTTGCCTCCACCTCCTCCACCACCTTTCCCCCCTCAATCCATATCTGGCATGGGACCACGTCCTCCTCCTCCTCCACCACCACCTCCCCCTCCACCACCAGGTTTTGGCCCTCCTCCTCCTCCTCCTCCTCCACCTGGTTTCGCACCTCCACCACCACCTCCTCCTCCACCAGGAATGGGCCCCCCTCCTCCACCCCCAGCTCCAGGCTTTGGCCTTCGACTTCCTCCGACAGCTCAGGAAGCCGTCCCTGCCAAACCTGTGATAGAGCCCCCCAAGCCAATGAAGCCACTCTACTGGACCCGCATCCAGCTGCACACGAAGAAGTAAGCTGTGCAGCAGAAAGTAACGATAGATATGGATCATTCGTGCAAAGATAGTAAAGACTTGAGAGGAAGCTTGTCCACTTAAGATTAGGATCAGCCACATGCTGCGATGGTAACCGAGATGCTAGCCTTGTGGAAAAGGAAAGCGATGCAATCCAGTAATTGTGGTCAGCAGAGAATTGACTTGAACCAGGTTTTCGTTCCTTATTAGAGCTTGGAAAAATAGAGCTGCCTGAAAGTCTAAAAATACACGTCTTAATTTTTAGCTGCATATGAGGAACTTAATAGTGAATTTGACGACTGATGGATTTGACAAGTTTGTACCTTCTGGACTTTTACTTAGCAATGAAAAAGACTACTCATAAAACAGCTTTGGGGTACTTTTTCAGCCACAGAGTGACAGATTAAAACTCTTCCATTTAGTAGTTTATAATTTCTTTCATCCCTCAGAAACACCTCACCACTGGTGTGGGAAACAATCGATGAACCAGCTGTAGAGTTTGGAGAATTTGTGGAGTTGTTCGCCAAAGGTGCTGTGAAAGAAAAGAAGAAGCCAATTTCAGACACAATCAGCAAGGCAAAAACCAAACAGGTGGGTGTTCAGTCCTGCAGAACTTCATCTGTGATTTTATATATATATATATATATATATATATATATATATATATATATATATATATATATATATATATATATATAATTTTGTATACAGTTTTAAATGCATGCATGTATGAGCAGGTTCCAAGCTCTTGTTTTAGGGTTTTCATGAATCTTCCCTTTCACTCCCGTTCCTCGTTCCTCTCCATTTCTCCTCGCTGTCGCTCCCAGAGTTGCTCTGAGTGGCAGGAGGAACTGCTGCAGCCAGACAGTTATTATGTGGTGTGAGCTCTGGCTCCCAACCGACTCCCTTGTGACCATCTAGCGGCATTGAGGCAAAGACTCGCGTGCGGTGAGGAAACCTCATGACCACGATGACTGCTCAGAAAGGGAGAGCGAGGGAAGGGGAATAAGTAAGGGCGAGAGAAGCTTGGGAGTTATATTTCACTGCATGGTTCCTCCCATTGTGCTTTCTGTATGACTCTGTTTAATAGCCAGACCCAGAACTCTTTGTCATTCCATCAATTTCCATTTGATCTACGGTTTTTATGTCGATCTTTAAGTTGATGTGCTGTTCGTCAAATTTATGGGTTGAAATCACCAACACTGTTGCTCAAGGGAAGAATGTTACCAATCTAATTGAGACTCTGAGGAATTGGCTGTAGTTTCTGCTGAGACAAACCGTAGGCCTAAAGCATTAACCTCGCTGGGAAATGTTCTATTTTGAGGAATGTCGAGCTCAAATGTTAAACTGTAGCATATAAAACGTTGATATAAAAAGGTCCAAGTTTAAACGGATTATGATCAAAAGAAACACCAAAGAAGAAAGAAGAAAATATAATTTCTATAGCGCCTCAAGATAAAAATCACGAGGCGCTTCACAAAAACAAAAAAATGTAAAAATATAAAAAAGAATTTAGAAAATGGTTAAAAATATATTTAAAATGAGCAAAAATAGACAATTGTGATTGAAAAAAATGTTAAGAAAGAGGGAGTGAAAAAGAAAGAGGGAAATCAGTGGATCCTGAGGAAGGTGGAATAGGTGGGGAGAGCAGAATAAAGAGAGAGTGGTGAAGAAGGTCATACAAAAGCCAGCTTGAACAAGTGAGTCTTCAGCTGCTTTTTGAAGGAGTCCACTGAGTCCACTGACCTCAGGCTCAGGGGGAGAGAGTTCCAGAGTCTGGGGGCCACAGCAGCAAATGATCTGTCACCTTTGGTCTTTAGCCTGGTGCTGCACAACCAGTAGGCTTTGATCACTGGACCTCAAGGACCTGCTGGGGGTGTAGGGACTAAGAAGATCACCAATGTAAGATGGTGCTTGTCCATGTAAGGCCCTATAGACCAGAACCAGGATCTTGAAATGAACCCTGAAGTTGACTGGCAGCCAGTGAAGCTGGAGGAGAAGCGGGGTGATGTGGGTGTGTTTGGAGGACTTGGTCAGAAGCCGAGCACAGGCATTCTGAACCACCTGTAGACGGTTCAGGGAGGTTCTGCTCAGACACGTGAAAAGAGAGTTACAGTAGTCTAAGCGTGAGGAGATGAAGGTGTGGAGAACTGTCTCAAGTTCAGAGAGAGACAGAATGGGACTCAGCTTAGCAATGTTCCTGAGATGGAAGAAGGAAGAGCGAACAAGAGAACTGACATGAGAATCCAGGGTGAGAGCCGGGTCAAAGGTCACAACAAGATTCCTGACGGAAGGTTTGGTGTGAGAAGCAAGCTGACCAAGAGAGTCTCTGACTTTGGGAACCAGCTTGTCTGGGGTACAGATGAGGATCTCAGTCTTATCTTCATTCAGCTGAAGAGAGCTCCCAGCCATCCAGGTTTTGATAGAGTCTAAGCAGGTGTGTAACAACTGCAGCTTAGACATCTCATGGGGCTTAAAGGAGATGTACAGTTGGATGTCATCTGCATAAAGATGGTAGGAGATTCCTTTGAAGGAGCTCAGGATGTGCTGAAGAGGAAGCAGATAGAGGAGGAAGAGTAGAGGCCCCAGCACAGAACCTTGTGGGACGCCATGGGTAAGGGAGGTGGTGGAGGACCTAAACTTGGAGACGGCCACAGAAAAGGAGCGCTCAGAAAGAGAAGAGAACCACTCCAGAGCAGATCCTGATAGGCCTACCCAGTCTCTCAGCCTCTCCAGTAGCAGGTGATGGTCAACAGTGTCAACGGCTGCAGTCAGGTCAAGCAGGACCAGAACAGAACAGTTTCCTGCATCACTGTGAGTCAGAAGGTCATTAGAGACCCTAAGAAGAGCTGTTTCAGTAGAATGAGCTCTACGAAAACCTGACGGGAAGCTATCATAGATGTTATGTTCATCAAGAGCAGCTGTGAGTTGTTTAGCCACAACCTTTTCCAAGATCTTGGAGATGAACGGAAGTTTAGAGATGGGTCTGAAGCTGCTATGGAGAGAGGGGTCGAGACTCGTTTTTTTAAGAAGCAGGTGGATTACAGCGTTCTTAAAGTAAGCAGGAACCTGACCAGAAACCAGAGAAGCATTAATTATAGAGAGCACGCTGGGACCGATGGACTGAAAAGCACTTTTAAACAAAGATGAGGGTAAGATGTCGAGGGGGCATGCAGAGGTCTTCATAGAGTTAACTAGTTTGGTTAACTCGGGCAAAGAAACAGGAGCAAAGCTATCAAACGATGCATTAATGAAAACAAAGAGGGGAAATAAAAGCTGTGTGGCTGGTTTACAGGCAGAAAATGTGGTTATTACATAAGTCAAAGGATTTGATCATTTCTCTTTCTGTATATTTAGATCTGAGGTGTCGGAGGTTTGACATATTTTAAGCAAACCTCCCCAGTCATGGCCTATATACTTTCTGGGTTTGGAGTCAGCATTTGTTTGATCTATTCGAGTCAGGAGGCTGCAGTTTAACATGCATGTGTGTCTGTGATGCTCTAACAGCATCTGTGTGTGAGATTTGGGGGTTCAGCCAGTGAACAACTATTCCTGATTGCTAACGTTCTTGCTCTACTTCTCAAAGAGAAACCATTTTTTTACTTATTTTTGAAGATCATCAGTGACTCTGAGTTAGTCATGCTGGCTGAGCATAAAAATGGTCTTCTACCCCTATTTCCTGCATTAGCTTCTGATAGAAAATAAATGGATAAACTGTTGGTTCAGATAAGCCTGACAGATCTATGTCACACTGTCACTTAACATCCATGGACTCACCCATCTGGATTCACGATGGGGAAGGCTGTTGTTGGTTTAGTGTCCAGGAAACAGCAGTTTGTTGTTAGTAGAAGATAACCGGTAGCGTTAGCAACTCCACCACACAGCAGAATCCTCCAGGCTTGTATTATTTGTGGAGATAAAACATCAAAGTTGCAGAGTCAACTGAGTCGCTGTTACTCACATTGCTGTTATCCAGTCAAAGGTCAGATGTCCAAATATCAGGAAATAAAAATCCAAAACCTGCTTTCTTTTCCAGCTGACTTCTATGAGCTCAAACGGATGCACCAGAGCCCGCCCCACCACCACCCCTCCCCCCACCTAAAATGCATTCATTCATGCCTTCTAGAGACCATTGCAGATGTATAGTCAACGTTTAAATATCTACTGACAGTGTTAGAGAAAACCTTCTGGTCTTCTTTTTTTTTATTTTTATTTTTTTTCATTGCCAGTGTCTTCATCCTGTTTTAGTAATAATTCATGTTTTCTACATCTGCACCCATTCTCATCTTCCTATATGCTTCAATTCAAAACTATTGTACTATTGAGCAGCTTTGACGTCAGCGTGGAACCCTACTGACATTAGTAATAATTGTCAGTAATCATTATAATTGCAACCCTCCGTGTCTTAGCTTATTTTTGGGGCGGGGGAGTAGTTGGAATCCTACCTTTTCAGAGTCAAATTAGTATATTTGTGCTTTACAAGCTGTTATTTTCATCTACTCAAGACAAAGAATGGCAGCGTGCAAAGAACAATAACTCTTTTTCGTTCCGCACCTAATTTTTTTTCACTTCTGATTAGATTTTTTTTTCACTTGTATTTCTTTAATATCTTTTGCTCAGTCTTTAACATTTAGAATGGAAAATTGTGAAAATGATACCAATAACTAAATATGGACAAGAAACGATGCAGAACTTGATAGATATTTTACTAGGACCAAAAGAAGCTCAGTGGAGAAATGAACATTTTTCGTCCTTGTGACTGCTTTAAAAATTAGTTACTCAATTTTTTGCTTTGTTCAAAAATGCATTGCATTTCCTCCCTCAACAAAAAAGGACTGAATGTCTCAAGATGTGCATTTACATGAGCTTCATAGTTACTTATGGCATCCTTGAGAAGGACACACAAGGTTATTGTACACAAAGAATTGAATAATAAATCATAATAAGCTTGTTCTGCATGTGTGATCAGATTCAACCAAATGATTCTCCTATAGAGCAACAGTTCCTAAAGTTAGGGTCAAGACCTCGCTGTGGGTCACTGAGATGGACCTTGAGATGATTTCCAAAATTCTAAATAAAAGAAAACAATTGCTGAAGCTGCATTTCTAGCATAACTGTTACAAAACCACAACTAAAAGGTCACAAATGAATATACATTAGATGAAAATGAGCTAAACTGTTAAGCCTTTTGAGCACTTTTTTGTTGTCAAATCAGAGGTATCTGAGGTCAGGTGTATTAACCATTTCTATTTTGTGTGTTTGAAACTGAAAAATTTGGCAACCATTATCAAAAAGAATAAAAAGGTGTTTAGGTATGTTTCAGAAACCAGCTGTGTCTGACAATGCTGTTAAAGGAGCTATGTTAATATAAACTCTAAGGTTCAGCCAAAGGGCTACTTGTGGTAATTCTGAGCGGCCTTCAGGTGCATTTCAGGAAAAGTAGTACAATGTTAGTGGCGATAGGGGGAAAGTACATACTTAAGTCATTGCAAACAAGCAGTATTTTTGTGTTCGAGTAAAACCTTACCAACGGTTTGCCATTAGGGTCAAAAATGCCTGGGAGCAAAACTTCCGGCAAAATGACAAGAACATCAAACTCTTTCATCGCTGGCAACTCATGAAGAGGTAAATGTATAAAACAACAATGTCAATGAATGGTGAATGTTTTGTCATTGTTACAAATCAGTAAATGCATTTTGTCCTCATGGGCTACTGTAGCATCTCCCAGTGACTTAGACCCGCTCCCATGCATTTTAGACCTGATTTCTATAGGTATACTTTACGAAGACACCAGTATTTTTTAACATCTGGGCATGATTTAATTTATTTTCAACAATACTTTGATGGATATTTCCAGAGATTAGTGGTAATTAATGCAATGATCAATATTGCAACATGAAAAACCACATGACTTCAGTAGAAATATTAAAAATAAAAACATTTGCCACAAACATATCAACCATGGGTCCAAATGTTGTCATGAAACTACCAGGAGCTTAGTTGTTGTTGCTGCTTTTTAACCAGTCTTCTCCTACTACAGATATCACCTCCTCACCAGTCAGCATCTCATCTTAGTCAGCGTACCCACTGAAGTAGTGGCTGGGGTCAGGAAAACAGACATTTGGGCCTGGTGATATAACTTCCTGTATGTTTATGAGGTCTGTGGTCTGTCTGATCTGGTTTCAATGGAAGCGCTCTGTCTGGATCACAGCAGGCTTTAGGTTTCCTGCGACGTCCGTTCACCGCTCTGCAAACCAGCGCCAGCTTTTGCTTACTCAGATAAGCTGTAGTTCATAAAATCTCCTCTGGATTTGGGTATTAAACCATAATGACACACTCCTGAGGAAGTAAAGGAGCAGTTGTTCAGTTCTAGCTAATTCTGTAGCTTTTTTAGTTTTTTATTCCGTATATTTTACAATGAATTTAATAGACGTGGTTCCCTTTTTAATTTATTTATTTGGAGGAGGTCTATGCCCTTCACTGAATAAATTGAAATTCCATCCAAACCATTTTGTGAGGCTTTACAACTTTAATCAGTTCCAGAGATTGAATGATGATGCTTTAAGCCTCTTGTTTTTAATCACCTTATGGAATTTCAACGGATGTGGACAGCATTATGATTTTCTTATCTGTGGGCGAAAAATAATTTGTCATCCCACAAAACAAAAACCACTGTTTTGTCTTTGTTTTCCAGTCAAGCAACACTTTTTTAAACTTTGTGTTTGCTTATGTGTACCTGGTGTCTTCTGCACATGGTCCTCATCTTTGTTTTTAATGATCTGCTGTATACTTCCAGCCGCCATCTTTGTGTTTTTGTTTCTAAGGTGGTGAAACTGTTGAGCAACAAACGGTCACAGGCCGTTGGAATCCTGATGTCCAGCATCCATCTAGACATGAAGGACATCCAGAATGGTGAGTGTTATGAAGCAATACTCAGTATATAAATTTGACAAATTCTGCTGGATTAGATTTAGATGTTATAAAATACTGAACATGCTGTGTACATGTGTGCGTGCATGCACATTTTTATGTAGTGATTGGCATTATCTTATTTTTGAAAAATGATGTGATATACACAGTGTGAGGATTCACAATAAAATGCATAATTATACTTTATTTAGGGGGTGAGAATTTAACGCGTTACTTACGATTAATTCATTAGGGGGAAAAAATGCATTTTTAAAAATGTAAGCTTGAGCCTGAGCTTTTAGCATCACAATTTATGCCCAATACATCAATAAATGTCAAGCTGCAGCTCTAAAAATGGCAGAGCCTGGACTGCAAAACCATATGGGCTGCATGGTGGCACAGTGGTTGGCACTGTTGCCTCGCAGCACGAAGGTTGCAGGTTCGAAACGCGGCTGCGGCCTTTCTGCGTGGAGTTGCGTGTTCTCCCCATGCCTGCGTGGGTTTCCTCCGGGTACTCCGGTTTCCCCCACAGATCACAACATGCCCTATAGGTTACAGATTGTGTCGCTTTGGACAAAAGTGTCTCCTAAATGAATAAACATAAACATATAAACCTTTTTATGCTCTCCAACCACAACTAAAACTACAGTTAAATGAAATTGTTCTTCTTGAAGAAAAGAAGAAAAATAAATCAACTGTTTCACTATTATGTAGTAGGTTGAAAGTAGGCAGGCAGTTACTTTATCCATGTGAACTTTATCACAGCAGGAGGGAAAAGCATACACTCAGCATTCATCTTGTTACGCTCAGCCGAACTTCACCTGAACTCTACACTGGACCTCTATATAAGTAGTGTTCTGCTGCCACCCAGTGTTCAGTTCAGTACACATTTACAATGTTCCATGTATACATCAGTAACACAAACTAATATTCACACATCCCAACAAATCCAACAAAGATTACCTTTATAATGAAACCACATCAATCAAACAGACCTTGTGGTTACAGAAATATACTCATTAAAGTGTGGGTATGTCATCTGTGCCTCACTGACATGTTTTATTTTAACCATTTACTCATTCACTGCCAGCCATTTTCTGATCAGAAGCCCCTGACTGCCAGTGCTTTTGAACATTTTTACTGTTTTAATTTGAAGAGTTACAGAACATTGTGCTCTACGATCACGTAAACATCACGTAAACAACAAGACTATCAAAAAAATAAGTAGACTCAATTCTTACGTCAGGAAGAATTGGCATGTTTCCAGCTTTTTCCATTCTTTCACAATCCATTGAAGTGTGAGCTGCAGAAGATTTTCTAGTTAGCGCCTCGTCCCTCCCCCCCCCCCCCCCCCCCCCCCCCCCCAGCAGCTTCCCAAATCGATCTCATAATTCGTGCTTCCTGCTCAGGTGGTGTTTGACACACATGGATGGAGATCGGCTTTGGAGCCGTAATGTTTACTCTCAAGGTGCGGGAGCTGGTTCCCAAGTCTGCCTCATTAAACAATGCAATTGATGACTTTAATTCTCAATGGCAGTGAATGAGTTAAAATGTGATTAAAAAGATTAATTACAAGGCCCCTGATTAATTAGATATTTTAATCATGTCCCAACCCTAGTTTAATTTAATTATTAATAAAAGTTATAACTTCATATAATTGTTTTATGTTAGAATTTTATCATAATACGTTTTTTAAACGTTATCTTTTTTCACATGATTGCAGCAAAAACAGCCATTTATTTTTTTCTATGTCTAGCTTAATTTATTCCTGAATTATTTAAATGTTGATCGTGTCAGAAATGGATCATTTCTGAGAAGAAATGTCAAATTTTGTCAAGAGGATTTAGAATGTTCATAAAATCTTAAATGTGTACATTTTAAAGAGAAAGACCATTTCTGAATACTCAAGGACACTCAAGTTCTTGTGTACTAGACATGTATGTTCTTGGAAAGGACTCCAGAAAGTTTTTTTTCTACTGAGTACAGGAAGACGAGGATGACATTTGGAACAGAACCATACTCCGTTGTGTCCTGGCAACAAGCGTTGCTTCTTGCTACAGTTGAAGTGGAACTGCACACCATCAGAAAATGTAACTCCACCCCTAGTCAAGATTTTAAAAATGCCATGAAAGTGGGCGTTGCCAGGAGGCACAGAGTGTCATGGCCAAGTGTGGGGAATTTCCATCCTGGGAGGGAGGGGGAGTGGGAGGAGACTGTACCGATGACGTGAAATTGTACCAGCGCCAGTCAATCACAAGTTTAAAATGCAGTAGCTGCTGTTATCCTACGGGGGGGGGGGGGTAGACATTTTTAGACTTAGATTCTAGATTTAATCAAGTTTACACAAACATTTCAAAAAATGCACAGGAACAGAAAGATTGCATTTGTAAAGACTCAATTATACAGTTAGCAAAAAAAAGTTATTTTGGGGTTTAGTTACTCTTTAAAAAACAACCTGACATAAAAATAAAAGTCTAATTTGTTCCTTAAATGACTAAATATCAAAAACGTAGTATTTGTTTAATATTTGGCCCACTTTTGATCGGAACTAATAAAATATTAGCATTTCCCGCTCTTTAATGAATAAAAAAATGTATTTTTCATCAGAACAGACCTACGGTGCTTTTATTTTGATAGTGGATTAGCTCATTAGCATTTTGAAGGATCATGAAGAGTAAAACCCAAACACCCAGCAAAATTTAGAGTTTACACAAAACTGTTTACAGTAACAGACAACTTTCAATTATTTCATTTATATTTCTAATATAAAACATTCTAGTCATTAGCTTTGTCCTCTTACGTTCAGAGTTTAATGGTTTATGATGCAATGCACTATGGGAAACTTTGCTGTCCCAAGTCTGCAAAAGGATGCACTGATGCATCCTTGATACAATGGGGGGAGCAAGAACACATCCAGGAACTTTAAGCAAACTTGCCATGATGCATACTTAGGATTGGAACAGTCCTTGGGCCATCATTGATGACGTTTCACAAGGACATGGGTACACAAGTTCAGCCAAGTATGCCTATTGAGAAACGACCCAAGTCATCCTCTACAGGAAACTTACTCCACTCCCACTTAATCATGTAACAACTGTTTAAAAAATGCAACTAATGCATTGGCAGACCGAGAGGGCAGAGCCGCGAACAAATACACACAAACAGGCTCACAGCAGCATTGTGACATCATAATGCACCAGCCAATGTCATAGTGTACCTTTTAGCTAATCGCGATGGCAGATTTTTATTCAAATGTAGTGCAGAGTTTTTATCTGACAATGGCGCAACACTGACAGTTTTAGGCAGAATATTTAAATTTAAGACACACTAAAATGCCCAATTACTGACTTCATGTGTCTACAGCACAATTAGATACTCATTTATATAGTTTATTAGCAGTGTTGGGAGTAATGCGGTCCAAAAGTAATTAATTACTGTAATGCATCGCTTTTTGCTGTAATGTGGTAATGTAAGGCATTATAGGGAAAGAAAATGGTAATATTTACTCGGTACAATTGTCAGTAACGCGGTAATTACAATGCATTTTTAAACCCAGAATCAAGATGTGTTCCTTAAAAATTCAAATTGCGGGAAACCCGAAGAAAGATCCAGTATCTGCATATATTACGTCATTTATGGACTCAGCTTTGCAGGCAGAGAGGACGCAGCAGTAACGGCTCAACTACTCCAGCTGCGTCCTGCACGCAGCTGCTGCAACATTCACAAAATTGCTCCACTAAAACAAAATAATTCACTTGAGATCGTTCATATCGGTGCATATTCTCTGCTATTTTGTGCTTTTCTGATGTGCTTTGCCTCAGCTGAGTTCATAATCTGTGCCCCGGTGATTTCAACTCATTGCTGCTGGAGCGCCGCGCATGTGAAGATCCCTTTGGCTGATCGTTAGAAAGTAGGAAGTCTAGGAAACAGTTTTTTCTGGAAGACGGAGAAAACATGCAGCATGCAGGATAGAGAAAGGGCCGGAAATTATTCAAATAAAATCAAGAAAACAAAACAAAGTGCTTGAAAAGAAAAAAGTAGGTAGATTTATCCTCAATACACATTTTTACCAGTGAAAAGCAATAATATATAAGCATTTAATATTTATACATGTGATAGAATCAGATCACCCCAGAAGTCAGTCCCACATTCAGGGCCGTATCAAGGCATTTGGGGACCAAGGTAAATATAGAATTGGAGCCCCCACCACCTCACTCCCTGATCAGTTAATATAAGATGGCAGCGTGCCGAGAGTACAGTTTGTTGCTTTCATTTAATAAACAATCATTTTAAAGCACTGTTATTATATCTGACTGTTTTTAACAGCAATCCTAGCTCGGACACCACATCACTTTCCATATAAATGTCATGAGCTCACTGAGCGTCACATGGCCAGATTCATATTGAAGTTGTATTGGTAAAAGTAACTTAAAGTAATGCAAAAGTAGTGTAATGCCTTACATTTTAAAATCAGTAATATTGTGTTGGGGTTATTCGGTAGCGAACAATTAGTAAGCGTTAACTTACTTTTGGATTCTTCAATAAATTCTGTAAATATGGGAATATTTACTGATTTATTAATTAATTAAGATATTCTTAGATATCTCCGGGGCACCACCCTTTAATTAGAAAGGGAAATGAATCCAAAACCTTATCAGTCTTTCTTGAAGTTCGTATAATCCTTGGAGCAGAGACTTCTCTTCGACACAACAAAGCTACTGGACACAAAAATCTGAATTTTATAACATTTAATTAAACAATTTGTCAAATGAATAAACAATGAAATAAATGAATAATAACCGTGTGATATGATTGAAGATGGATGTGTTTGCGTGTGATGGAGGATGTATGAATGGGGTTCTTTGTTCTCACAAAGGAGTAGTGTGTGTGTGTGTGTATGTGCGTGTGTATGGATTCAAAATGGAGTCTTGAATACAAGATGGCTGACTCCTTTGTCTGGCTAAAGTGTGGGTGGCAACTTGCACTTTAACTTCCAAAGCACTTAGAATCAGTAGTAACTTAACCTTAAATCACTCAAAACATTTCAAAGGATCATGAAACAACACAAAAGATTAATCACAAATTATATCTTTTTAGTTTAACTGCTTGGCCGTAGCAGAAAACATTTAAAGATACCAAACAATGATCAATAAGCAGTTTATTCTTTCAAAATGACCCGACTGACGTATTGGGAGCGAAAGAGGAGAACACGTCTGGTAATTTGAAGCAATAGCGCGATTTTATTGCTTATTCTGGACTATAGAGGAAACGGAAGAAGGAGAGAGAGAAATTAGTTTCTGATCACCAGAAGAGCGAGGCGTCCCTCCCTCTTTGATTTGACGGTTCTCTGTGTTTCTCCGCAGCTTTCGGCGTCGTCCGTCGGTTTGATGCTTTCTCCGTTGTTTGGCGTTCTCCGTGAGTGTTTCTCCACGGGCTGGACACAAAGAGAACGAAGTTTCTTTTGTGCTGAGTTTGACAACTTACAGAGTCTCTGAGAGCTGGATGGAGCTCCGCTCGTTCCCAGTCAGGTCCTGATGGAGTTGGAGTGGCTTTCCAGCGGTTGCGTGGCTCAACTTGGGCACTTAGAGTTTCCGCGTGCTCAAGGGAGTCGGAGCGTTCGACAAGCGTGTCCTTACCGCCAGGTATCCTGGGCAAAAGAACGAGGTTCCTTTGTCTTTCCTGATGATTTATAGTCTGAGTTCGCGGGAAAGCTCCGTGACTCCCGCACATGCACAGAATGTGTTTCTGGTATTAGGCGGTGACATCATCACAATGCTTCCATGTGCAAAGCATCATGGGAAATGAAGTTTCTTGGCGCTGATGTGATTATTTGCTTTTCAGAGCAATTTAAGCACAGTCATTTTGGAGAAAATCACTGCATAGTAATTTCCTCATGAGGTCAGACCCTCAACATTCCCCCTTTTGGTTTTGGGGATCGCGCCCAAAGCTCAATCGTCGGAAGCACAGATGGGTTTGTTCCTCATGAACGTAGGTCGACTTGATTGTCGGAAGCACAGGTGGGTTTGTCCCTTAGGACGTTGGTCTCCTTGGACGCCTTTGTCTTTGGTCTTTGTCTTGGATCCTGGCGCCTTTGGTCTTTTTCTTTGTCTTGGATCCTGGTCAGGCACAAAACAAAAGAGGATAGGAAACGGGATAGTCCCCAACGCGCATAACGAGAAGAAGCCACTCACGCAGGTGGTACGCAATGATGATGTCGTCCATGCGAGAGGTAGTAGTGTAGAAGGAGGAAGGTCGGTGGGCGGTTAACTCCACGAGGGGACACAAAGGCATCTCACCGCCGGCCATACAGTTCAGTTTATGGAGCACGCGGTGATGTACGAGGTCCATAGTTCGCAAACACGCATTGACCTATGTGGTCCCAAGATTCCCCCCTTTTTGGTCCAAAGGGTGGATCAGGACAGTCTTTGGGCTAAAACAAGGACCATAAAACTAAGAGGTACTACAATGTGCTGGTGCGTCAGACAGAGTCATTGACAGACTGAGCTGGGCCGGCACATAACCACTAGTTAATATGTGACCAAGTAAGAAACAAAAATACAGAAAACCCCAAAATAATAATAATAATAATAATAATAATAATAATAACATAACATCCAAGAAAATTCATAGCAACCTTGAGGTCTCATAAAATACATTCTTAGGTCATACATTCAGTGTGTAGCTTATAAAGAATGTGACATAATGCAACACTCAGATAAAAATGTGAGGTAGACTAAAGTGAGAACTACTCTTAGGGTTACAAAATAAAGAAAATGTTGCTCACCCCCTTTAGACAGGTGTGGTACATTCACGCTTGGAGTCTCCCCGAACGCGGTTACGAGACACACCGTAGGTGAGCAAGTGCATCTTATCTTGGAGTTTCTTAACACGCCTGTAGGCGGAATAAGCAATCACGGCCGTGATGACCCATCCCATCCCAAGGGCGACCAATGTGCAGATTAAGGTCATATAATCTGTGTCAATGTAGCGTCTTGGGTATCTATTCATGGGCGTCACAGTAAGTTCACGCGGGGTTTGTGTGAACTTAACAAATTTGGTTCCTTCAATCAGTAAATTTTGGTCAATTTCTAAATCGAAGGCAAAGTTATAACCCTGGAAAGCGTCCATGATTTCAATCTCTGAGTCATGCTGTTCGAGGTTGAGATGATGGAGTGCCAGGTTTCTAGTTCAAAGTGGAAATGCCTACCGTCCTTTCAAATACCAATGTTCAGCATCGACTTAAACCTATAGATGTGAGGTGTCACAATAATGGGAACATGTAACAGCAAACCGAGTTCTAATTTTCTGCATCAACGTGAATGGGAATTGCACTACCTAGGCTGTACGCTAGGTGGATTTGTGAAAGGTGCACAGTAGAGGGGTAAGTACGGGGAAATACGACTTTCAACCAAACTGTCCAGCGTGGAACTTACTTCCCTGAGCAGGTCCTGCATCAAATCTCTCACCACTCGTGTGTACACAATATCCTGATGTATGGTTTCAGACAAAGTCTTGATTGCACGTAGAGATTCATTAATCAGAGCAGAATGTAGGTTGACAGTTACAAGAGTACCCTGTAAGGTTTTAGTGAGTACATCCTGTTAGAGGTCTAGGAGGAGTTTCTCTTGGTTAGTGAAAGTGACGGCGGGGGCGGCTGGTTCTTTGTCGGTTAGTACATGTTAATGGATTAAACGTGCACTTTCCCCCCTTTCCATTTCCATGCATAGAACTATGTGGAGACTACGTCTACCTCCTGCGGGGAGTCTGGTCTCTGTACCCGCGGGGACGGTTTAACGTAGGGTTTGATTTGGTTTGCATGCACCCATTTGTAGACAGGTTCCTGTCTTGCTTTGGTGATGCGTAACCTGTATGCAACTGGAGAGTTTTGCCACGATCTCAAATGGTCCTGACCAGCAGGGCAGGAACTTCTTAGCTTTGCGTGCCGGTTGGGCGAACCGAAAGTAGAATACTTTGTCACCCACCTCGTATTCGCGGCTGGTTGTCTTTTGGTCGTAGTAGGCTTTAGCGCCTTCTACGTTGGTGTCCAGTTTCTTCTGAGCGTGCGCGAACGTAGCTCTGAGGTGTGTTTTCAAGTCTGCCACATACTGATGAGCGGTATAGGCAGTGGCAACACTGACATCCTCTGGGTGATACAGGAGGTGCAGTGGTAGAGTCATCAGTCTGCCCGTCATCATCTCAAAGGGCGTAACCCCCGTGGATCGCTAGGGAGTGGACCGTATGGCCATCAGGACCAGAGGGAGCTCGACATCCCAGTCCTTCCCAGTGGAGCAGACGTACTTTTTGAGCATGGAGACGACCGTGCGGTTCATCCGTTCGACCTGTCCGGATGACTGTGGGTGATAGGGGAGGTGGAATCTCACTTCCACTCCCAGAAGTTCAAACAGGGACGTCATGACACTGGATGTGAAATGAGTTCCCCGGTCAGAGTCAATGCAGAGTGGAAGTCCCCATCGACTGAAAACGTGGTTAATCAGCAGTACAGCGGTTGTGACGGCTGTATCGTTTGGCGCTGGAAGGCACTCCACCCACTTTGTGAAACTGCAAGTTACAGTTAGCATATATTTGTTTCCTCTTGCCGATTTGGGAACCGGTCCAACCCAGTCGATCTGCAGGTGGGACCAAGGGAAGGTTATTCCCCTGCGTTGCAGTGGTGCTCCAGCAAGCGGCTGGGAGGGTTGAAACTGGGCACAGATGAGGCAGCCTTGGACATAGCTGTGTACGTCCTTGGACATCGATGGCCAATATGCTACTTCTGTCAGTGACGCGAGGGTAGCTTTTGCTCCGCGGTAACCTCCGACCGGAGCGTCGTGGGCGTAGGCAAGCATCACTCCTCTGTGGTCGAGTGGAACAACCCAGCGCGGCGGGCTGTGGTCGTCACGCATGTAAACTAACAAATCGTTTTGTAGTTTCAGATGCGCAAGTTGACGATGCAGGGTTACCAAATCTCGGCTTGCGCCAGTAGGTGGTGACGGTTGTTTAGACATCGGGCCCTTTTGGAGAAGCTCGCGGATGAGCTTCAGGTCAGGATCTTGTTCCTGCACAGTGACTAGGTCCGCGTCCTATGGTTTTCTGCCTAGAAACACGGGTACCCAACGGTCCGAGGTTCGTCTGCCTGTTTAGCATGGCGATGAGTAATCGCGCAGACCTCGTGAACGGCTGTGGGTGGAAGCCACTCGTCTTTGAATTCCCAGCAGGTTCCCTGGTCAGCACCGAGCTTAGCAAGGCGGTCTGCTTCGTCATTACCATCTTTCTCCGGACCTAGGGTCCTGGAGTGACCTTTGACCTTTTTCCAGTAGACCATTATGCCTTTCTCAGTGGTGAGCAGATCACATGCTAGGAATAACTCCGAGTGTTTCACGTCTCTGTTCCTGGCGTTTTTCATATGGTTCTCCTTCCACATGGGGAAGTGAGAAATGAAGCTGTGTCTAGCGTAGTTTGAATCTGAGCAAAGGACGATTTGAGTGATGTCCAAGGCTGCCGCCTGCTGGAGGGTTATCAACACTGCAGCAATTTCGGCGTACTGACTAGACTTTTGGCCCAACCGGTAGTAATTTGGTTGCTTAGTGTCACAGTCCACCCAAACGACTCCAACCCCAGCACGGAGCTGGCCTTCGTGAAGGTAGGCGCATCCGTCAGTGTAAACTTTCGGAAGCCCTTGGCAAACATTCTCATCAAAGTAGCGATGATTGGATGCGGTTGGGTAGGCTGCGGCAGGTGTGTCCAGGGGGCCCATGACGAAGTCAGAGTCACAGTGCTGGTAGCCAGCTAGCCCTTGTCCTAGCGCTAGCTTGGTGTTCTGACCATACTTGACCTCAATGTTGTATCCTTGGAGCACCATCATCCACGTCGCAATGCGGCTGTTTGACACTCTTCCTTCGCGCAGTCGCTGGCTGTTTAGGAATGTGACAGGCTGATGACACGTTTCAATGATCACTTTCTGTCCACCGATGTAACTACGAAAGTGTTCGACGGCCCAGACTGTAGAGAGGAGAGCTCTCTCGCAGTCTGAGAACTGGAGTTCGACCTTGCTCAGAGGCTTGCTGGCGTATGCCACAGCTCTCATGTCCTGATCGTGTTTCTGCTTCAAAGCAGCGCTCAGGCAGTGAGAGGAGAAAGTCACCTCTATGAAGAACTCCTTATCCTTGTCTGGGTAAGCCAGACAGGGTGCGGACGCCAACTTCTGTTTTAGGAACTGGAAGGAGAGTTCTTGGGGTCTGTCCCACACGAAAGGTGTGTCGTTCCGAAGCAGCTCAGTGAGGGGCCTTGCCATTTCAGCGTACTCCTCAATGAACTGCCTGGAGTAGTTGCAGACTCCAAGGAAGCTCCTGAGTTCAGTCAGATTAGCTGGGGCTTTGATGTCCTGAATGGCCCTAATGTGTCCCGCTTGGGGCTCGACTCCATTAGGGCCCAGCAGCAGTCCAACATACTCCACTTTGGTTTCGCACCACTGTCCCTTGAGAATCGCCAATTTAGCTCCGGCATCAGCGAGCTGTTGCAGCACGTGACGGAGTTCGGCCAAGTGCTCCTCGAAGGTTCGACTCCTCATCAAGATGTATTCGACATATATGAGGTTCCCTCTGGAAGCAGCATCTGACATGGCTTTGTGGAGGAAGATGTTGAACTCTGCAGGTGAGTTAGAGTAGCCAAAGGGGCAGCGGTTCCAAGTATATTGGCAATTTCCAAAGGAGAAAGCCAGTTTATACTGGTCTGCCGGCTCAACCTTCATGGTCCAGAAGCCGTTGGCTACGTCAACCATAGAGAAGAAACGAGCATCTCTGACTCTGGCTAGCTCCTGATCTAAATGGATCATAGGCCACCTGGAGAGAGGTACTTGTTTGTTCAGTGCACGATAGTCTATGGTGAGACGCCATTTCCCAGTCGGTTTCAGAACCGGCCAGATGGGAGAGTTGTAAGTGGAGTTACACTCTCTGATGATGTTTATCTCCTTCAGCTGATCGAGGATCTCCTGGATCGACTCATAAGCAGCGAGGGGAATCTTGTACTGGCGTACAAAAGTAGGAGGGGCATTCGGGTTCATTGGAATGCGAACCGTGTGCAGGTTTGTGAGTCCACAGTCCAGGGAGTCCCTGGATAAGACGGACTGAAACTCATAGAACAGGCTTCTAAGCTCTGCTCTCTGCTCCTCTGACTCCAGCGCATCCGTTGTGTCAAGCTGCTGCTGACTTCGGCCTCAAAGCCGTCATAAGGTTCAGAGGAGGAGGGTCTCTGGTGTTCCGGGCTTTCAACCGGTGACTCAGAGGGTTGAATATTTATTGCAAAAACCGTTAGACACTGACCGCCGTCAGTATCGAAGGTTGCACTGCAAATGGGTTCCTCAGGAAGGGCTTCATGCCGCTTGATGGTAATCATTTGTGAGGGAAAAGTACTGAATGTGTCTGCACCAATCTGTCTGTCGTTCACAAACAAGGGAAGTTGTCCGATCACGGGGACTGAAAGTTCGAAGTCATGGAATGAGCTATCTTTCAGCATGCCCAAGGGCTTTCCTGCCGGCATGTGGATAGGACTCCGGGTCGGATTTTTGACCAACAAGTAGGCAGAACGATTGTTCAGCTCCAAGAGTGGCGTGCCACAGACGGCTAAGTTGAGCTCCAAGAAGTGTGGTGATGGCTGGAAGAAGGCCTGTGTGCCTGGCAGCTTCTGATGCTTCATCAGAGTCAGACGAACGGGGACTCCTTTGACCAGTGGGGGCAGAACCGTGCTGGCCTCAACCACTGCACGGCAGGCCTGTGGAATGGTCTGACCGGACAGCAAGTGTTCAGGGCCTTCTGAGCGAGGCTCAGAGGATGGTGTGGCCCGGGCCCAAAGGACTTGATTGCAAGTGTCCAGCTGGGCACCGAGTCAAACCAGCAGATCTGCTCCAATGAGTGCAGGTGGATCAAGCTGTGGTATGATGCTGAATGTATGTGTGAGCTGTCTTGCTCCAAGCTGGATAGTCGGAGAGCAGACCTCTGGCGCTTTCAGGAGCCTCTGCGGCCAAGCAGGTGACAAGAGCCGATGGCTACGTGTCACACTGACCAGAAGGGGGTCCTTCTGACGCAGGTGTTCAAACATCTGCTGGCTGATGGCTGACTTCTCCGACCAAAGAGCAAGGCGAGCATCTGAGATGTGGGTGCAGTTGATGGTGAGACCACCAACTATGTGTGGTGCATATGGCTGCAGGCTGACGTTCTTCAGCGAGCAGAGAAAAGATGAATGTGTGCGGAGCGGAGTTCCAGGAGCGATTTCGTGCCTTTGCAGGCGGACATCGTCGGTTGGAGCCGTAGGGAGGGGCATGACCTTGGAACAAGGGTTTTGCGGCTCACTTAGGCTGACTTAAAGAATGGAGGATGATTGGCTGCTATCTGGGTTCCAGGGCTTAGGTGTGTCCACCTGAGCCCAAAGTTGACCCTTCTGGCAGTCGATGAGGGGAGCTAGACGTTCAAGCAGGTCCTGACCAATGAGAAGTGGTTCAGTGTCTAGCTGGCAGACATAAAACGGGTGAACCAGAGTCATGTCTTGGAAGGTGATGTCCAGCCATGCCCGGTGAGTGATGCACTCCCGGGTCTGGGTGTAGCTGGTGATTTTCAGGTCACAGGGTTCTACCTGGACTGGTTTCCCAAGCGACTGCATGGTGTCAGACATGCGATGGAACAGTGTGGAGCACATCAGGGTGATTTCTGAGCCGGTATCCAGCAGAGCATCAACCTGAATGCATCCACCTACGTTGGTGCTACAGTACAAACGGCAAGCATGATCAAGGTTTGTTAAGTCACCAAGGAACTTCAGAAATTTAGTATCAGGTTTCTCTGTGGGGTAGATTTCAGGAGACTCCTGTGATCTACCAGTAGTGTTCCCCCAGCTGATCAGGTAGGTCCTGGCCACGCTGGGGGGGTTGAGCCACGCCTAGTCATGCGGACGTTGGCTCTGGGTCTGGCTTCTTAGAAGAAGACTTTGGTGCAGGGGTCTCATCTGCAGATCTCAGCTGTTCCTTCTGTTTAGCTAGGAACTGCTGAAACATTTCCTGGACATCGGCTTTGGTCAGGAACTCATCCGCGAACTCACGTTCGGGACCTACCTGTAGGCGGCGCTCCTTAAACCTTCCACTGTTCCGACCTGCCTGCCGTTGGTTTTGGTTGGGCCACTTCCTGTCTGATTGTCCAGACCTAGGCGGCCAATCAGCACCCCCTTTCCCCTGTTGAGGAGATTGGGACTGCTTTTGCGGTTTAGCAGGTCTAGGTTTAGCAGATTTTGGCTCTGTGGGTGGAGCTTCTTTGCCTTCGAGCTCCAAATGCGGCTCGGCGTCGGGAGCTAGGTGCATGACGTGGTGATGTGCGTCAGGCTTTTGGGGCTTTCCGCCGGCTTCCCAAGCCTGTTGAGCGTATCTCCTAATCTCCTGAGTTGTCAGTTTTTTCATCCGACAATACATTGAGACTTCGGATCGAACACACTCGTGCAGGTTGTGAATGAACAGGGATCTGAAGGCAGGGTCTTCCTCGAGCCCAGGGCCGTTTCGACCTTGGAAATAAGCACTTTTGAGTCGGTGATAATACTCTCTGGGGGGTTCGTTTCTCCCGTGTTTGATGGAGAAGGCCCCCATTGTAGCAGACGCAGAGTCTGCATACGTGGCGTATTCATCTCTCAACGCTCGGCAGAGCGAGGAGTACCGATCACGAATGTCAGGTGGTAGAGTTTCCATGAAACCGTGCACCGTTCTAGATGTGGTTTTCCAAATTAGCTTGAGCTTTTCCCTTGAAGAGGGTGCTGGAAGATCAAGCAGACAACGTTCTATCTCCCTGAGATAATCGTCGACGTTGGATTCATTGGTGTTAGGATCAAAGTGTTCTATGTCTTTAGCTAGCGATTCAATTTGACGTACACGGAGCCCTGACTCGCGGTACGGCGCGTCATCCTCTGACTCTGACCCACGGTCTGTCTCAGAGGGCGCTGGATATCGCTGGTGTGCTCTGGGCTCCCAATGTTGACTCTTGGGGCCCAAATCGGGGTCCGGCATGTTTTGGCAGGCTGCTGGCACGTCACGTGGGTGTCCTGGGAGGTCCTCCTCCCGGGGCACGTCTGCATAGTGCAGCCTGCGTCTTTCAACTGGGGCTTCTGCGTAATACGCTCTGTCCGGGTACGGACTGGTGTGGAATGCTTTGTCCTGCAGCTGGTTACCGGCATGCCGAATACCGGAATAGCTAGGATGGGTAGATGGTTGAGGTGTAGGTTGGGCTTGTGGATAACCCCAGCCGGCACCTTGCACCCTTCGTGGACTGGGGGAGCGGTCTAAATAGAGGTGCCGCTCAGCTGGTCGACTTCTCACTGATTGAGAAGGCCGTGAAGATGAGGGTGGTGGTCCAACCTGGGGTTCGAGGGCAAACTGCTCTCGGCCCCTAGGTGGTCCTGAATGCCCTATAGTGTGTGTAGGGAACGGGGCCGAAGGTTGGGACAGATGAGTTTCATTTCTCTCCTGCGGCGTGCGTCCGTCCAGAGAGTCATGGTGTTTCCCCCCTTCCCACTGTCTGTTGTCATCAGCAGAGGGGGGCGGGGTCTCCTCCCCATTGTCCCCAGAATCGGTGCTGGTGTTGTCTTCCTCGATCAGCCTTCCATTTCGCTGTTTTTCAGCTAGCATACTCTGGAGGTTCATGATCTCTCGATCATGTTGGAGTTCTCTCTGATAGAGGATCAGGGCTAACTTAGCCAAGTGAACCTGGATTGGTTTTGTACCATCCGGGTTTTCTATTTGATCAATTACAGCGTCAAGCTGTTCTTCAGTGAAATCCCTAGAAGGGTAGTCGGGTTCTCGAGCAACCGCGACCAGTTTGGACAATATTTGTCCAGAAAGTAGGCCAGGTTCACATATGTGGGCCGCAGCGCCACCTGGTTGCTGGGAGTTGGTCAGTTCACTACTCTGTCCCTCCATTTTAACAACCGAACCAAAAATAGCCTAGTAGAGCTTCTGCAGATAGCTCAAAACTGCACCTTTTGGCAGCAACTGCTAGCTTTGTAGCAGAAAACACTAAATTAACCTTTGTGCGCACAGGTTTTAGCGTTTTAAGATTGCACGGAATGCCGTGACTGATGCTTAAAATACTATTCCTTTCAGTATTTTAGCAAAAGCTGGTGCGTTGCCGTAGCAACGTCTTACAACACTTGTGGTGTTAAATATGCTAGTTATTCCTTCAGAATATTAGCAAACAGGGTGTTATCAGTCTTTGAGTGAAGGTTTCAGTTAGTTACAATAGCCACTGTGAGTTAAAGTTGCTAAATTAGCAGTTAATTTTAGCCTAAAAGGGTTAGTCAGAATCACTTACATACTGCACCTTTAATGAGGAACTGAATTTTAACCTAAAAGGTTAGCCAGAATTAATTACACGTTGCACCTTTAAGGAAAAACTGAATTTTAATGTAAAAGGTCAACCAGAATTAATTTACACATTGCACCTTTAAAGAAGCACTGAGTTACTGGTGAGAGTTCGATGCAGCTTCCTGCTCAGCGAAATCAGCACCACTCTGTTGCTGGTTCAAGGCTGAACAACTGATTATTTTTAATTCAAGCTCTTTGGATTTATTTGTTTGTTTGTGCCGGATAGAAATCTCTGTGTATCCAAGCCTCACACGGGCTGCACCAATTAACGTTGGGGTTATTCGGTAGCGAACAATTAGTAAGCGTTAACTTACTTTTGGATTCTTCAATAAATTCTGTAAATATGGGAATATTTACTGATTTATTAATTAATTAAGATATTCTTAGATATCTCCGGGGCACCACCCTTTAATTAGAAAGGGAAATGAATCCAAAACCTTATCAGTCTTTCTTGAAGTTCGTATAATCCTTGGAGCAGAGACTTCTCTTCGACACAACAAAGCTACTGGACACAAAAATCTGAATTTTATAACATTTAATTAAACAATTTGTCAAATGAATAAACAATGAAATAAATGAATAATAACCGTGTGATATGATTGAAGATGGATGTGTTTGCGTGTGATGGAGGATGTATGAATGGGGTTCTTTGTTCTCACAAAGGAGTAGTGTGTGTGTGTGTGTGTGTATGTGCGTGTGTATGGATTCAAAATGGAGTCTTGAATACAAGATGGCTGACCCCTTTGTCTGGCTAAAGTGTGGGTGGCAACTTGCACTTTAACTTCCAAAGCACTTAGAATCAGTAGTAACTTAACCTTAAATCACTCAAAACATTTCAAAGGATCATGAAACAACACAAAAGATTAATCACAAATTATATCTTTTTAGTTTAACTGCTTGGCCGTAGCAGAAAACATTTAAAGATACCAAACAATGATCAATAAGCAGTTTATTCTTTCAAAATGACCCGACTGACGTATTGGGAGCGAAAGAGGAGAACACGTCTGGTAATTTGAAGCAATAGCGCGATTTTATTGCTTATTCTGGACTATAGAGGAAACGGAAGAAGGAGAGAGAGAAATGAGTTTCTGATCACCAGAAGAGCGATGCGTCCCTCCCTCTTTGATTTGACTGTTCTCCGTGTTTCTCCGCAGCTTTCGGCGTCGTCCGTCGGTTTGATGCTTTCTCCGTTGTTTGGCGTTCTCCGTGAGTGTTTCTCCACGGGCTGGACACAAAGAGAACGAAGTTTCTTTTGTGCTGAGTTTGACAACTTACAGCGTCTCTGAGAGCTGGATGGAGCTCTGCTCGTTCCCAGTCAGGTCCTGATGGAGTTGGAGTGGCTTTCCAGCGGTTGCGTGGCTCAACTTGGGCACTTAGAGTTTCCGCGTGCTCAAGGGAGTCGGAGCATTCGACAAGCGTGTCCTTACCGCCAGGTATCCTGGGCAAAAGAACGAGGTTCCTTTGTCTTTCCTGATGATTTATAGTCTGAGTTCGCGGGAAAGCTCCGTGACTCCCGCACATGCACAGAATGTGTTTCTGGTATTAGGCGGTGACGTCATCACAATGCTTCCGTGTGCAAAGCATCATGGGAAATGAAGTTTCTTGGCGCTGATGTGATTATTTGTTTTTCAGAGCAATTTAAGCACAGTCATTTTGGAGAAAATCACTGCATAGTAATTTCCTCATGAGGTCAGACCCTCAACAATTGTAATGTAATGAATTACTTTAAAATGAGGGTAACAAGTAATAAATAATGCATTACAGTTTTGAAGTAACTTGCCCAACACTGTTTATTAGCACAAAAAAAAGTAGATATGGGGGTGACTTGCTCTTTAATGTTGGCTTTCTCATGGTGAGTTTATTCCCAAAAGCATCAAAATAAATATCTGCTTTTAAAATAAATAGAATTTGTGCAGATATGATCTTATTGTTTTAGTCAACAGAGAGCTGCATAAGATTCTGAACGCTCCCTTAAACCCGTTATACAACAACATGTTAATGCTACAAACAGGTAAACAAAACTGTTTCTGTGTTTAAAAAAGTACGAAAGCATGAACAACATGTTAAGTCATCAGAAAAGTTCTCTTTTGTTTTCAATTTTCTCCTCTTTGGAAAATCTCCAGATTTATCGCCCACGTCATGTTTCTCTGCTCTTCATCTCTGAGTTGTCATCATCTTGTCTGGGCGGCTTTGTTAAGGTGAAATCATTCCAGCGATGCTGATTAGAACAGACCATCTTCCTGTTTTACTCTCTGATTGCGTTCCAGTCTTCGCTCGTCTGTGTGTCCAAACACTTTTCTTTGTTACTAATCATTTCTGTCCTACAAAGGAGCATTTATACTACTTCAAACCAAACATACCTTTAAGAGTTCTGAGGGACTAAATGTTGAGTCTTTTTCTTTACATCTCTGGTCTGATTGAGAGGGCAAACAAGGGCCACGCTCATCAGCACTGACATCCATCTTTTGTGTTAGGACAGTTTTGAAATTGTTTACAATTAGCTCTAATTGAAAACCTTTTTATGTCACAGAATGAGATCAAGGAGAGGATGTGTTGAGTATAAATATGTTCGGCTCCTAAAACTGATGTCTGTCATGCACAAACAAAATAACTCAAGACAGTGTTTACTCTAGTTTAGTTTGTCAAGAATATTCCTTCTTTTACATGAAGGCCACAGAACTGCATATTGTCTTACTGCAATGTAATTATGTTTTTATTTTATTGTTGTTTTTTTTGAGTGTCATTGGAAGTTAAAGATGATTTAAGAAGTTCTGGAACAAAATGTTAAACTAAAGATTCAAGCTCTGTCCACATCAACGTTGTGAATCAATTTTATTTCCTTTTGATTTTATAAACTTGACAATTACCAGCAAAGCTGTCATTTGAGACAGTTCTGACTCATAGAAGAGCAGCTTATGAATCAATGATTTTTGTTGTTTTGGTGGTTTATAACGGCTCAGCCACTAAGTGGGAAGGCAACACATTTTTCTTCCAGTTTCCTCGCAGCTGTTGTTGTTTGTTCTCAGACTTGGCCGACACGCTGCATGTTTCATAGGACACTTCCGGACAGTGTCTGCTTCCTGTCAGGCTTCGAACCGTCAGTCATGGTTTCAGACGGCGGTTGCCGACGCCATCCTGGGGCCAAGTGTGGCGGTCACAGAGACGTGGGCAGACGGGTCTGCTTTCAGGTCTTAGGAGATCCACGCAGCTGAGTCCCTGTCTTTAAGGGAAAACTGCTCAGACTCTGTTGCAGATGTTAATGAAAAACAAATGTTTCAAACTGAAAAAGTTTGAGAAAAAGAGTCGGAGAGAAGGGCTTAATTTCTTCAGCGGCTTTGGAGGAGAGTGCAAGAATAACAAAAAATAAAGAACGTGACTCAGATGTGATCACATGAAGGAAAAGAAAAGAAAAAATGGCCCAAATGACTGAATCAGTGGGTTTTCCATGCACCTAAATTTGTTTTTGATGTTCTCAATCCTAATTTTCTAAACATGAGTCACAAAAGAAGCCTTTACAACATTCCGTCATGCAAAAT